>NC_135541.1:70649117-70744117 GCF_045843805.1 Urocitellus parryii
CCATGCAATAAGAAAAGAAAAAGAATTAATATACAAATGTAATAGGAAAAATCATTATTTCTTCTTGATATTATTATATATCAGGAAAATCCAAGAAAAGCAACTAGGGGGAAAAAACCCTGTAGAGACAAGCGAATCCAGTAAATAGCTTGTATGTAATTAATTTTAAAAAATCAATAATAGCTATCACAGAAATATAACAAGTTAGAAAATATGATGGAATAAGACATTCCATTTGCCTAAGATAAAGATGTGATTACTTAGAAATAAATTCAACAAGTAAGATGCAAAACAAATATGAAGAGAACTTCAGGTAAGCTTCCTTGAGGGAGAACATGATCCTAGTTTGTAATAACTGAGAATTACTCTTCTTAACTCTTAACCTCTGAAGTACAAAACTACAATTTCACCAAATAAACTTTGTTGAGGGACACAAAACAAGACTAATAAATGGCAAAATATATTGATCTTGAATAGGGAGAAATGAATGTGGTAAGCATGCCAGTTCTCCCTAAATTAACCCAAATATTCAAGTAATTCTAAAAAAAAAAATACCAGCTTCATTTTAATCTTTTTTTTTTTTTGTGTGTGTGTGGGTAGTAACAGGAATTGACCCTAGGAGTACTTAACTACTAAGCTACATCCCCAGCCCTTTTTAATATTTTATTTAGAGACAGGGTCTTGCTGAGTTGCTTAAGACCTCACTAAGTTACTGAGGCTGGCTTTGAATCCCAAATTGCTGGGATTATAGGCATGTGCTACCACATCTGGCTCTTTATTTAATCTTGCCAGAGTATTACTATAATTTTTTTGGAAGAATAAACATGAAAAATTCAAGAGATTAAAGAGAGAGGACAAAAATTATTACTATAATTTTTTGGAAGAATAAACATGAAAAATTCAAGAGATTAAAGAGAGAGGACAAGCCTGGCTAGATTATAAACTGTATTACAAATCTATAACATTTGAAACAGAATAGGTAATTCAGAAACAGAATTAAATCCATATGGGAATTGATTATTGATAAAAAGATATTCCAAATAATATTGGAAAAATTGAATACTTATTTAAAGACTTGGTTGGAGGCAAGTGAGTAACCATTTGGAAAAAAATATTCTAACCAAATTTCTACTTCATATCTTATACTAAAGACTAGATAACTTGAAGACCTAAAATAAAAATCACATTATAAATGTTCTATAAAAATAATTTGGTTTTAATGTTTTTGAATAGAGAGCATTCTAAGGATGAGCATTCCAGAAATCATTAAAAATTGGTAATTTTTAAAACATAAATGTTGAATAATTTTTTTAAAAACTTTTTGTTAGTTGTAGATGGACACAATATCTTTATTTATTCATTTAATGTTATGTGGTGCTGAGGATAGAACCCAGTGCTTCACATGTGCAAGGCAAGTGCTCTACCCCTGAGCTATAGCTTCAGCCCCTAAATGTTGAATACTTTTACAGAGCAGAGAAAAAATTATAAACAACAATATAATACAATACACAAATTGAGAAAGCATTTGCTTATAAAGAGTGCATTTGAAATATAATAAAATATTTCTTACACAAATTGAGAAAGCATTTGCTTATAAAGAGTGCATTTGAAATATAATAAAATATTTCTAATATACAGTGGATTAGAAAGTTGAATGTGAAGAAGACACAAAAAAATATGGTTGAATAACCTCATTGTTAATAACATACACACACACACACACACACACACACACACTCATACAAAACAATGATAAACCATTTAACCTATTAATTTGCCTAAAATTAAGGAGTGATTATTTCCAGGAAAATAAGTGTGTGCACTTGTGCACTGTTGGTAGAAATATAAATTGGAGTGGTGTAGTTTAGAGATTACTTTTGGCATGATTAATCAAATTTTAAAATGTGCATATTCTTCGAATATTTCTACTTGTAGAATTAGGTGTGTACTTCCTATATATACATATATGTAATGTTCATCGTTGTCTGCAGGTTGTAGATGATGTTGCCACAATGTCTGGCACAGCATAAAGGTTGGAAAAATACTTAAATGTTACATGTGGTAATAGGCCAAAGGAATTATGATCTGTTCCAACTAGTATCCTTTAAAAAGTTTGAGGCATATGTAGAAGTATTGATATGCACAGATGTCCATGATATATTATGCAAAACAAGAAAGCATTAGTAAACTATGTCAAGTATGACTTCATTTGTGTGGCAGTAAAAGGATGTCCAACCAAGGTGTGTGTGTGTGTGTGTGTGTGTGTGTGTGTGTGTGTGTGTGTATGTTTTTATGCCCAGGTTTTATATAGAGAGTCACAAGAAACTAAAAAGTGATTAGCTCTGAGTAAAAAATATTTGTGCTTTTCTATACTGTTTACATTTGTTGTTATTTTACATGAGTCATTTTCCTTGTATAACTTAAAACCTAGCTATAATGTTTCAAAATTAATAGAAACCTAAGGTCTATGGCAGAGGCTGTGAGTCTCTTCCTATGTCTCCTTTCCCACTTCAGTGCATGATGCCTGGCTTCCAACTTCCAGCATCACATTTTTTTCTGAGGACTTTCTGTGGCTCCTGAAGCCCTCTGCCTACCCATACAATAGGCTGGAAATGTCAAGGAATTAATGTCCCTCAGGACCAGTCTCAATCAATGACCATTAGGAGAGTGTGTGCATACTTCAACTCCCTTACTCCTTGAGGGGGCAGTCTTAAAGTTTGTGTTCTATTCTGGATCTGGGTATCCAGCAGGATTAAGTTCCACATACCAGAGGTGATAATTAGCTTGATAAATGCACCTTTACTGGATGCCTTTTTTTTTTTTCCCCTCTGTGTTACTCTCTTATCGATGTTTTCTTCTTCTTCCAAATATACTACTAGTACCACATCCTTGTTTTAGGTCTGCTTCTGCAGGAACCCAGACCAGGATATGGCCTCACTATTGTTACAGTGCAGAGAGAGATGTACTCAATTATGGAACTCAATGGTTGAGCAGATCTGGCCAGGACCATTTTGTGAAGATACTACCCAGGTATGAGCATCTATAAATCAATGAAAGGAGTTTTGGTTTGTGGATATGACATCCTTCATTCATTAAACCCAAAACTACTCAGACTGCCATGCTGATGATCAAGTGTGGGCTCTTTTGATTTCTCCTATGTCTTTTGGGAAGCAGAGGAGAGCTCAGGGACTGAATAACTAGACTGAAGACTTCAGAGAGCTCATCTGCAGGGCTTGTTGGCATCTCCCATTTCCCTAAGCAAATGTATTTACTCCACACAGGATGGTTGGAAGTGTGTTGTGTGGGGGAGGGGTCTGGTTGCACAATCTGGGGATCTTTTCCACAGCCTGTCGTGGAGGTGTTTGTCCCAGGCCCTCAGTGTCCCAATCACAATTCGGTTTTACCCACACTTGTGTTCCACCAGGATTTATAGAGCTGTCAGCTTATAATTGGACTGAAGGGCTGAGTTCAGTTATGGAAAGAGAATTTTTTTTTTCTCGTTCTTATTTTTTGAACAGTTGAGCATTTTACAGCTGGGTTGGTGAAAGGTTTTTATGCTACTGGTGTCATGAAACATTTTATAGGAAAGGATAATTGAGTTTTTATTTTTACTAGAAAATAATGCTATCAGCCTGGCTTTGGGGACCAAAGTAGCAAAGAGCTCAATTAAGGACCAGAATTCAGAGAGGCCCAGTAATTATGAAAAATACATAGAGACAATGCAGGAAAACAACAAGACGAGAGGAAGCACAAACTAATTTTGATTCATCTGTAAGATTCTGACCAGAACAATGAAACAGTCAAGGACACTATAAATCCATTCATTTATTTCAAAATTTGCAAAACAAATCCCTTCTTACACATAGTATTTGTACAACATGAAATTATTATTCAATAAGTTGACATTTTAAACCTATTACTGCCTAAACCCATCTATTACTGAGCTATTCAGAGCACTAAGTTAACATTTACCAGAACATTCATCCTCACATCATGGGGAGATCAAGCTGAAATCCTTTATTTCATATTCAGATCTTGCCGGGTCAGGATTGAAATCGGCTACCTTTCTGATACTTTACTGAAAAGCCACTGTGAAATCCACAAAAGAATTATTATCAAGTTACTGCAGTTATTCAGCTAGATGTTGACTTTGATATGTCAAATCTCTGATCTTTAATAGAAAATTGATGGTCGTGCCCTGAGGGTCAGTCATATGCATGACCAGGATAGGCCAAGGTTTGCATTAAATTACATCCAGTCTTGTGGTCTCATTCCCTGGCAGCCAAAGTCAAACAAAGCAAATGGATCCCTTGCTAGTTGGGTCTCTTCATTGTTTTGTGTTGGCATATGGATTTAATTCTGTAATGGGGGACTGCTGGGCACAATCTGCCTTATTGATTTTCTGGAGAGAGTTTTTTTCTTAGAGCACCCGGAAGTGCAATAAAAGAAAAGCAACTGGTGCAATTTTTCTTTTTCTCTGCCTTGGACAGTGGTGTTAGCAGCAGATTGATTCTGCCACTAGAAATCTTATGAAGATATTAAATTATATCATCAATCAATTTGTTTTTAGAGGTTTGGCTTTCTCTGTGTTAGCAGGTTAGAGAAAAGGAAACAGTAATTCCCTTACGTCTCAATTGAGGGGCAAGTTATTTGGCCATTGTGTTCCCTGAATTTGAGCTGTGCTAAAATGGACTCTTTCAGTAATGGTAATGGCTGACATGCTCCCATTGCCAGTGCTGGAGGTGGGAAGGCTGGGAGAAATTGGAGAGGAAGAATATTCTCTAAGGTTTGCAGTTTTCACAGAGATCCCAGTGTCAGCAGAAGGATGGAGACGGACAGCTCAGACCTCTTGACATGGATCATAGACCATATTGCCAGAGTGGAACAGCACATCTACTACCCCCACCAAGGGATGAGAAATTTGAGACCTGGAGAAGTTGAGGGATACAGAGCCTCAGAGACCCTGAGTGTCCTTGTTGAGTCCAATAGGTTACTAACTGGCAGTAAATTTCATTTTCCTTATTTTATGTCTCAATTTTTTAACCTGTAAATTATAGTCATTTTGAGACGTACATGAGAGGGCCTGGTTTCTAGTAGGTATGGTTAAATTTTAGCAGCTGGTGTTTGGTAGCTTCACCTGGGATGGAGCCTACTGGAGATGGACCCTTGGCAGAGGAGGGCTGTGGCCTCTGTGGGATGGGCTTGGGTCTGGGGCCTCATCTCCCCTCTGCCTGCTCAGAAGGAGTGGTGTTTATGCTGTACTGAACTGAGTTGAAATCTATGAGGAAATGGGCACAGCACTGTAAATCTGTTTAACCGGCTTATCATTTGCCAGGTTAAAAGAGGCAGGCCCCACTTTGGCTGTACCTTGGTTTGCCAAATCCAGGTCAAGTTGCATTGCTAATAATGAAGAAAAGGAGGGCTTACTTCTAATTAGAGAACAATTATATGTGCTGGGAACAACAGCATATTATCAGACCAGAGGAGGCCAGAAGGTTACATCATTCACATCACTAAGGGGAGTCAGTTTCAAATTGTATCAATCACTATTTCTAAAATTCCCTTCTGATGACTCCATGTCATATTAATCATAGCAATATTGCTAACAATAAGAGTTTTTTTTTTTTTTTGGAAAGTTTTACTGTTTGCTAAACACTGTGCTAGACACTTTTCATGGACTTTTCTTACCCTAGAGAGGAAGTTCTTTTTTTTAACACCTATTCTGCAGATGGGGAAAATAAAGCTTAGGATAGGGAAATAAGTTGCCCAGAGGCCTATGGTAAGTGGCTAAGTAGTGTCTGATTCCAAAGTACCAGCTCTCTTCAACTATGCCTGGCCACACTGCTTGCTAGAACAGGAGGCAAGTGGGGGGGTAGACACAGCCTTTTGCTTTCTTTGTGCAGCATATCTCCGAAACTTTGGATGGAGCCACTGAAAATAAATTGGTATCCATCCTGTCATTTCCTGGGGTCATTCATTCACTCAACAAACATTTGTGAAGACTTTGGTTTATGTTGCAAACCCTGTGCTTGTGGCTGGGGAAAGAAAGATGAAGACTTGTTTCTTGTTTAATTAATACAAAGTGCAGGCTTGGTAACATGGCCTGATATGGCGATGGATGGGGTTAAAAGATGAAAATGAAGAAATTGGGTTGGGTTCTGTAGGGGCACCTTTTTCCCTTTCATTCCTGATCATTAACGTTCTTCAAGACAAATATTCAGCCTTTACCTTTGGGGGAAGAAAAACACCGTGAGGATCTTAAAAATGTACTTTCTAGGAAGGTCTTCTTCCAGGTTTGTGGTGGTGAGCCCTGGAAATGACATTCATCTGTGTCCAAGTAAATACTCATTAAGTCATTTCAAAATAAGCCATGGGAGGCTCTTTTAAATCCAAGGTCAACTGAAGCCACCCAAATTTACACCTGGCGTTATCCCTCCCCATCCCTCCCCTCCCCCTCCCCCCCCCAATCCGGAGTGTGTTTTAATGAAAGAGGAACACTAAATGTTTTCGCTGCATTTGAAGGCATCGAACTCTGAGGCTGCGGAGTTCTGCCTCACAGCCAGAGCTGGCCCCGTCCTCACCCTGCCCCTTTCATCTCCCTTTGTTCCGTGTCTACGCTGAGGCTGAGATTTCCCCACCTCTCCCTGTCTTACTGTGGCTCTGAAAGATGATTGCCTTCTGGTGAAGCCCTTTCCCCTTCTTCTGTACCCAAGCTCCGTGTTCAATGAACATCAAAAAGCCTTATCATACCCTGATGGTTTAAATCTTTAAACAGAGCGTAACAGCCGGAGTACATCCAGACCGCTCACATCCCAGAGCCTTGTCACTCTGCGTTCCTGCAACAATTACCAGGAGAGGGAGGCTGCGGAGTGAATCAAGTAGCGCGTGTTGTCTCCCCGGACTCCATGCTGATGCTCTGATCAGGACTTCAGCAAAATTCTGTTTGAAATGAGAATAGACTAATTTTCATCCGACTCTTCTCAGAGGAATCCCATGTGGTCCAACACGCCAAGGGTCATCATTAGAAAACCGCCTTCAAAAGAGCGGAGGCTTCTTGTGGCAAAGCTCTCTCCCTTTGTTAAATTTATAAACATTTATGTAAAAATGTATACATTAATTGTTCAGGCTCTTCTTAGCCTGGAAAGCTATGCCCAGGAATGTACTTGGGGGAAATAAACTCATAAAAATACCCCAAGTCAGAATGAAAATGGCCTCGTTTTGACTGAAAATTCAGAAGAATTCAGTGATCAAAGGCAATTCTTACTCCCAGCTGTTCAAAGGGACTTATATTAAAAAAAAATCAGATGTGACCAAGAATAGAAAAGAACTCATTAAGAGCTTAATGAGACGGTGACAGGTGAAGTCATCAGTTTGCTTAAACACTGTAATTTTTTTTTTTCCTTCCATAGGCGTTACTCATTTGTTTTGCTGGATTCAGTTTAGATTTTTCTATAAATCATTATAAAACATAGAAGAGTTCATCAAAGGAGGAACATCTTTCAGTCTTGAGTCACTGGCCATCTATGTAATTAAGATGTCATCTGCCCCACTTGCCCTGTACCTCCATGGAGATGTTTGCAAACACATCCAGGGAAACAAAATATTGAATGTTACTACTTTCCTCTCTTCATCTGTTTCCTGGGGAGGGAGAACCCATAAGAGTGAGCAAGTATGCCAGAAAATGCCTGATTGGAGGAAGTTTAACAATAAGCCCCTTAACTCAAAAGAGAAGGTAAGTTTTTGGTTTCCTCAGAAGCCAAAAAAGAAAGAACTCTAGAGGTTTATGATTGGATGTTTTTTAGCCAGTTTTGTTTTGATACTCTGGTGTTTATAAAATATCCAAACAAAGCAAAATTTTTTCTTTCAATTTTTTTCCCTTCTAATTCTCCTAAGCAGCTTAAATCCCCTTTCGCTTTCCCCAGGCAAGACCGGATTCTCTTGCACGTTTCCAGGCTCTGACCTTCCTGGCGTTGGTCTCCCCACACTAGTAACCAGTTTTTTTTTTTATTCTTTAAGTGCTAGAGGAATCATGAAAAATTCAGACACTGGGTTTCCCTGAGACCAATCTGGTGGCTTTTTCTTTGTGCTAACTGCTGCTTTCTATGCATCATTCAAAAGGTACATACCAAGTCGTCAGCCCCTGAACTGCTACTTGGTGTTAAACATGAATATTTGTAGCTTAGCAAGGGACTAAATTTAAAAAAAATTAATATTTGACAAGCCCAAAGAAAGGCATAACAGGTCCAGAAGTATCCATTTGAAAGGTTTTTTATTTGTAAAAAGGCAAAACTTTTTGTACAACTGGGGTGATTCTGAGCCACAAAAGATTCACTTTGAAAAAGCACTGATTACTAGACTTCTTCTAGGAACATCGATTATGATTACACCACCACAAATGCACAGCAAAGTTTTTTTTTTATTTTATGTAGATGGCTGGAGGAATATTCATTCCATGCATTTGCCGCTAATCTCATATGACCAGGAAGCCGAGCAGGATGATCTAAGACTTATTCCAGTTGCACATCAACTATACCTACAATGGCAAAATTGCCTTTTCCCACATTTCTTAATTAGAATTAGAATCAGCTTAGAACTAATAGAATCTCTTATTAGTAACAAAAAGAATGGCTGGCTCTCTAGTTCAAGTGGCATATCTGCATAACTTATAGCCTTAAGAGCTTACAGTCCCTGGTACTCTTGGCTGACTGCCTTTAACTCTCTCATATTAATGAGTTGTTCTAAATTTAGTCTGCTGTGACAAACTAATATTAATACAGTATTTTATGGCCCAGAGCATTGTTAATACATAGGAATGAAAGCCAGAGTCAAAGGAAGGGGGAGAGATAGTGAGATTACTTTGTGTGATTGTCAAGATATAAGATAATCCAAGTATGTAGATATTAAGACTTAAATATAATACACTGCTTATGGATTTATATTATGTGAAACATTTTCTATTATTTTAAATCCTAGCGGCATTAGTTTCCTATTTTCAGGGGTTTATAACTTGGCCATACAAATTCACTCTGGGCTGAAACTTGGAATGCAGGGTCTTAACCTGGGGACAGTTTATTTATTTATTTATTTTTTGCTTAACCAAATTAAAAGTCAGTTTGGCCATTTTTAACCCAGGCATGTAGCAAAGGAGGAGCACAGGTTTAGAATACGATTTTGTACACAGAGCTCCAGTTTGTTTCAAAAAATGAAGATCAGAAAAGAAAACAATAAGTGAGAGATGGGGGGAATTTTCTAAAAAGGAAAATGAAAGCTACGAATGCAGCCAATAAACATAATGAAGGGATTTTTTTCCTTAAGTGCAGATTGTACTCTTAAAGCACTTGCTTGGAGTAGCAGTTGATGAATGGGTGTTGGTTTGGGTTGCCACCATGGGTAGACAGCAAATATACAGAATTTGCAGGACGTGTAGGTGTGTGTGTGTGTGTGTGTGTGTGTGTATGTGTATGTGTAAATATAACAAGTAATAGAAACATTCAGTGTGGGAGTGGGATCAACCCACTCACTAGCAAGATGCAGTGCTTTCTTTTTAATGAATCCACAACTTCAGAAGAAGAAAAGCGAGTGTCACAGTTATTATCATAGGCAGCTCCAGGCTGCCAGACGCATCAGTTGGGGGAAATGGTGAGGTACATGTGAGGAAGCTCACATGTAGGGTGGGAGTTCCTGTCAAAGGTTAGTTGTGAAACTCATTCTTAAAGTCCTGAAGGAGAGAGAAAACAGTCCAAATGAAGCAGCATTTTCATCCCTACTAAAAGCACTAAAAGCTTACAGCAAAGCCAGCTCCATAGGTACCTCTCAAGATGTGTGGGTGTCTGTTTGGCAGGTGTTTTAAAGAAGTTTTTCTTCATATCTTTTAAAGGGAAGCCTGTGTGGGAAACTGTCCTTGTATTTCCAGGATCTTATATCTTTTTGTTTATAGAAAAATGTTCACTGACTATAAATTGAGACATTTCCTTTTTTCTCTCTTCTTCTTCTTTTACATATACTTAATTCTATGACACTGAGGCCACTTGGTAACATTTTTTGCTTTTCTTGTAAATGTCCATTCTGTTAGGTCAAAGTGATTAATCCATAGAGCTATTCCTTTTTGGCATCAAGCTTCCCAGGGACACTTTGGAGAGTTCTTTTTTTTTTTTTTTGCCTGGAATTTCAGTAAGAAAATTTCATCATAAGGGAAATGGAAACTGTTGGCTCTTCAGAGAAAAAGAAAAACCCAAATACTCCAACCCAGCAAGAGATTGTCAAATGGCTTCCCAGAGTAGAAATAGCTGAGCAGCCCCTGTGCAGAGAGCATGGGAGACCCTCTGGAACCAAGAAGCTGCACTCATAATCATTGGCCTCCTGTAGTGGACCATGATATATTAATGGGTGGCAATGTATCTGAAGAAACTGAAAATAGCAACAATAAAAAAGACAGAATACTTAGACATCTCAAAGTTATTGATTTCTTTCTTTAAAAATATAGTCAAATATCACTGAAAGCCAGAAACATTTACTTTGAGGTTTCCAGTTGAAGGTGTCTTCTTGTAAAATTCTTAACCTCATAGTACTCTTTCTGCTAATTGGTTAAAATAAAGCACAAAACCAATAATCAGATGCAAATTAGTGGTAACTATCTGCTAAGGTGAGCAGCTTCCCTCAGGGCTTCTTATGATAACATTTCAATCCCTGTTGCTTCATGACGCCCAGTTATAAGGCTTAAGCTTTGAATATGCTGGATTTCACCTACTTGAGATGTGCAGCTCATGTTGTTTAGATTTAGCTGTTGATTCTACATTACAGAGGTTGATATGTTTTTGAGCTAAGAAGATGAATTTTTACTCTGTCAAAAGAGAAAATAAATTCTGCATTTTATGTTATACCTGCAGAATTTAACAAAGTGAGAATCAGGTAAGGAAAGAAACCAATAGATTTTTAAGCTTTGTTACAAATTTGAATGGGAGTTTCATTCAGCAGAGGTTGGCCGAGCATATTAAATTTGGCTTGGTTTTAAGAAAATCTGGGTTTATTTTGATATGGAGGATTCAGGTGGGATAAACTGTTAGAACTAACAAAATGATCCTGTGCTTGGAGAAATTTTTTCCTCCTTTATCTTCCTTGGGATGTAATTCCTCTTTCCATGTCTTTTTATTTTATTAATTTTTTTTTGAAGGGGGAGTGGTAACAGGGTGGTTTCTTTTTACACTTACTAAAACAATCTGTTAAAATTTAGGATGTCTTTCAAAGGTTTCCCACCATTATAACTAAAATTATGTAGACAGTTACATTTTAATTTAATTTTCAAAAGGAAGTAGCACAGTCACAGTCTCAAAATTCAAAATACAGTATACAGGAGAAAATCTACCTTTTAATGCTATTCTCCAGATACCTACCCTGTTTTCCTCAGAATCACTGCAACTATAATTTCTAGTCTATCCTTTTAGAAATATCTGATGCCCATCTTGCCCTTTCCTTTCATATAAATTATAGCATTCTTCCACACTGTTCTGCACATTGGTTCTTTCTCTTAATATTTGACTTTGAAGATTTTCCATATCAAATCACAAGAATTTACTCATGCTTTTTTTTGGAAGGGCAGCACTATATTCCATTTTATAATTCTATTATAATTAGGTAGTCTTCAACTGATGGAAATTTAAGGTCTTTCCAATATTCTGCAATTAAAAACCTGTAGCAAGCATAACCTTATACATGTCACATGCAAAAATATCCATAGGATAAATTCCTAGAAATGTAATTACTGGTTAAAGGAAACTTACACTTGTAATTATCTTGCATAAGGTTTGTTATCAATTTCCAATTCCTTCAATATTGGATGAGGGTGCTTGATTTCCTACAGCCTGGTCATCCAGTAAGTGGCCTTTTCAAACTTAATTATCTTTATTAATTAATCTGATAGGTTAGAAAAGAAGATACTTTAGTATAATTTTAAAAATTTTCATCATTGGTTCTTCTTAATTATATGACAATAGGATTCATGTAGACATAATTATAAAAGCATGGAATATAACTTGTTCTAATTCAGTCCCTTCTTCTCCTTTCTTTCCCCTCCTCCCTCTCACTCTCATTCCCTTCCCTCTACTTATCTTTCTGGTATTTACATATATATATATATATATATATATATATATATATATATATGTGTGTGTGTGTGTGTGTGTGTGTGTGTGTGTTGTGGATGTACATGATGGTGGGATTCACTGTGGTATATTCATATATGTACATAAGAAAATTAGGTAAGATTCATTCCACTGTCTTTTCCTATCCCATCCCTCCTTCCTTTCCTTTATTCCCCTTTGTCTTCAGCATGATTTTAAACTTCATTTCTCCTATTATGAATTGGGGTAAGTTAAATATATTTGAAAATAAATTTAACAACTATTTATTTTTCAGTTTCTGTGAACCATTTGCTTTTATATTTTAAATCACTTCGATTGAATAAATCAAATCCCATATTTTCCTGCTTGATTTTAAAGGATTGTGAATCTGGAATTTGAAATTATAGATTTTTCTATTTCTAATTAGGAATACTGGGAGGAATATCTGGGGCTGATATCAACATGAAGAACATGATAGGGTTTGGCTGACCTCCTCCTCTTTAAAAAATTGTGAAAGTTCTGATATAATTTAGAGATTTTATGACAGATCAGGAAAGAATCTTTGGTGTTAAGTTCGAAAAAATGCTCAGGTTGTCTGGAATTGAAATTTGGGCACTTAAGAAAATTTTCTTTTAGTAGGATGCATCTCTGTATTTACACTCCAGTTTGCCATCATCTCTTGTTCAATATAGGCTGATCCTGTAGTCAGATGATCTCATATGTTGACCAGCAAGTAAAGATCATAAAACAAAGATTGGAAGGAGCTAGTCATGCACCAGCCCTATCTTTTTAATTTAAAATATTAAAAAATGAATCCTAATAGTTTTTTTAAAAAAGCAATTCCCAATGAAAAAGGAGAGTACACCCTCATTCCCATTACTCACAATGAATGGTTAACTTTGTCATACTCACTTCCAGTCTTACAACAATTCATAATTAGTGAAATCCCCTTTAATCTTGAGTTTAATTTCTTTTCCTCCACTGAAGGACAACCACTGTCCATTTTTTTTAAAAATTCATAGGTATAAATATGTAACATACATTATAACACATACACACATTTAAATAATCCTTAAGCAACATTTAGTATTATTTTGGGCACTTCTAAAAATTGTAAGAATTCAATGACAATATCATCTTGTATCTTGTATTTTTAATTCTACATTACAGTTTTTTTGAGATTTATCTATGTGTGTGTATATATATGTATATATATGTATTATAAAATATATATTTCTATCTCCAGGCTCTTATTTTTATTTTTTTGTGGTATTTCATTATATTAGAGTCTCAGATCTAATATAATGTCCTCTTCTCCATTGATGGATGTTTAGGTTGTTGCCAATTTACTGTCGTTTTCAATGCCCATTCATAGAAATTAGCTCATGGGATCAGTGTGTAGACTCAGGGACACATGTGAGATAGGAAAAATGAGGAAATTCAAACACAGAGACATTAAGTGATTCAGCAAAGGTTTGTTACTCTCTCAAATACAAACCAGGTTTTCCTGATTCTTCATGTGTGACTTTACACATGTGTGACTTTACATATTCATCTTGGTGTGACTTTACACAACTCTCCACTCCTTAAAGCTTGGGGTGACATTTAAAAGTTGTAACTGAGCCTAATTACACAGTTTGGGTTGGGAATAGCCCATATTTTCCTCTGTGTGACTCTGTTTTAAAATTCTTTTTTTGCACTCAAATTGATTTCAAGACATTTGTCAAGAAATAACTATTAATAAAATGGATGTTTTAATATACAACAAAAATCTCAACAATTTTTTCCTCATGCATGTTTAAGTTTAGTGAAAATGTTACAAGGAACAAAAAACTCTTTCACATAGCAATTTTTTCCAACTTAATTTTTCTTATAGAAATATATTCTTGAAATATTGCTGACATTTTTATACAAAACCTGGACTTTAGTAGATCCCCCCCCCCTGCAACTTCAATATCTATTTCCTTTTTCAATGACTAAAATTTTGATGAGAAAGGATAAGATTAAATCTTTCTCAAGCAGGAATTTTTCTCCTACATACTATGAAGGTGATTAGAGGCTGAGAAGTTGAAAGTTGTTGAACAGTTCCCAATGAATGTAATTTTTTAGAACGAAGGGCATATTTTACATATGGTGCTGCTTATAGACTTACAGAACATTCTGGCTGAAAGGATCTTATACCATAAATACATGACTTGCTCAAGATCACACAGGGTGCTAGCAGTTACATCAGAGCATATGAGGACCATGTAATTACAAAACAATGGAATTTTATCTTTCTTCTATTTCTCAGAAAAAGATGGGCATAATATTCTGTAGATATGTTTAAAATTTAAAAAAGGAACAAAAGTTTCTGTTAAGTAAATATATCAAAATAGGAATATTTTACTCTATATTTTTGGAATTTAACTCAAGTACCTGTATGATTGGTGCTGCGTTTGGAACCTCCATCACTGAAAATCTAATTGCAAATGATATATTGACGAATGCACCATGTCATAGTCTTGGTGGAATTACTTCTGTGGAAAGAAATTGGTCTTTCTGGCTAGTATCAGCTTTGGAGGGTTTCAATGGCTGTAGGGCCCTGGGGAAGCTCCAATTCAACTCCCTTGGGGAGCCAAGTGTACTTGCCTTCACAGTATTGGATTAGGTGCCCTTCCTATGTTCTCTTAGAGAGCCCCTTGTTTGTCCATTTGTGACAGTGTTTCGTAATTACCTGATTGCATGGTCTGTCTTCCTCACTTGGCAGTCTCTGCTGTAGGGTACTTATATTTTGGAATTGGATCCATATTTTTCACCATTACATCCCATGTGACTAGCAGAGTATGGGGTTAGAGTAGGCAGTCTTTCGGGTTCATAAAAGTTGTAAAATGTGCATAAATGTTCTAATGGGAAGATTGTTCTAATGGGAAGAAATGTGTACATTAGGATTTACAAAGTTTAACATATAAGTTAAAACATGCTAAATACCTGTCACTGTTAAATGAGTAAAATTAATTAAAATTCTGTGAAGAGGTTCAAAAGGACAGAACTTCCTTTTTTACCTCTGCTAAAAAGTGACTAGTTCCATTTTCTATTTCTATTTTTTAATACTCTTGTAGTAAGAACATTATCATTCTTGATTTTTACAGCAAAGTAAATCTCTGAAAGTAAATTGTTGCTTATTATCACAAACATTCTGAGGTATATCCGTCACTTCGTATATTTTTTTAGTTGACAGAGTGGGGATCCACATCATTGCCTGTAATGGTTTAGTTATGAGGGTCGCCCAAAAACTTTTGTGTGAGACAATGCAGAAATGTTTAGAGGTGAAATGGTTAGACTCTGAAAGCTGTAACCTAATCAGTAGGTTAATCCATTTGATGGGCTAGTAATTTTAAAGTACTGGGTGGTAACTATAAGCAGATAGGAGGTAGCTAGAAAAAGTATATTTAGCTGTACCACTAGCCTAAAGAAATAAAGACGTCAAACCTCAATATTAATTAATATTATTAAATTATCAAATGTAAAAATCTAAAAAATCTGAATGTTCCATGAGTAAATATTACACAATAATATTTTACCTGTTAGAACAGTAAAATATTGAGATATTAATATTAAATATTAAAATATTTCTTTCTAAAATATTTTAGAAAGAAAATATTGGCATTATCAACAAGGTAAAAATGAAATAAATATCTTAATATGGAACAACTGTGGTTTCTGCTTGCAGGTTCTACCTGATTATATCCAGGTGTCTGTCTTTTCTTCCAAGCCCATGAATAGCGCTGTAATCCCAGGGCCTTGAGTAGCCTTTTAGAGTTTTCTCACTAGAGGGCAGCATTTGACCAAATGTCCAAATAGGTTTCTAGGCAAACTGGGAATATCCATGCAGATCACTTTAATAACTCAGTTAACAGTCTTACATGGATTTCTAATTCGATTTGTTGGGCTGGGACCCAATTTGGTTTGATAAGCCTTTAGAAAAGAATTTTAGGGATTTATTCCACTAATAAATATGAATTGTTTTTAGATGGGTTTCATATCAAGTTTGTGAAAGTCATGCTTACCCTAGACCTTCTATTACCTAGGCTTTTAAATGCACATAAATTATTATATTAAATTATTTATTATTGTAACCGAATAAAACATAAGTGGTGTTACTGCTTTAGCAGCTCTCTGTTTTTTTAACCTCTCCAATGGCATCTATTTCCCAGTTAGTCTTTTCTGTGTTGTTTTGCTTAGAATTCTGATTTTTCAACATGGCCTGCAGAAGTGTTGCTGATGCCTGCAAAGGCAGCTGATAGAGGTTCACCCTTGTAGAAGGTGCTCTTTTGCTGATCTGGGCCTTGAGAATGACAATATGTTCCACCCCCTGGAGAGCATGCTCAAAGGCTGTCCCATGGAGTGAGGTGTAGGACCTCAAAGAGTCTCATCATGATTTTGTGGGGCAAGGAGGGTAATTTCTTGGTACTCATCATTATTTTGGTGGTGTTGTTGGGGGGATAAAACCTTTTCTCTTATTTTCTAATAAAGAGTTGAATGTATACTGAAATTATCTGGTGTATTAATCAGCTTTATGTTATTGTTACAAATACTTGGGATAATAAACTTGTGAAGAGATAAATTTTATTTTGGCTCATGGTTTTGGAGGTTCCAGTCCATGACTGGTGGACATATTGTGTTTCGGCCTCCACTTGGCCATCAGCACATTGTGGTGGGAACGTGTACCGGGGCAAAACCAATCACCTCATGGCTGGGAAGTGAAAAAAGAAGAAAGAGAAAGGGGCTGGGGTCCAGATATCCCTTTCAAGGGCATGCTTTCAATGACTGGAAGATCTTCCATCTTTTAAGTCTACCTCTTGAGAGTACCAAGATGGGGACCAAGTCTTAATGCATGGACATTCGGGGGACATTTAAAAGCCAAATGATAGTATCTGGGATATACAATTCTTTATGGAAACTGTATATGACAGCTAATTACTAACTACATCCCACCATTTGTTAATAGGAACATTGCTACAGAAGCCAGTGTCAGAAAAAAAGGCATATCTTAAATAACCATTTAAATAGCCTTTCTTTTCACTATGATTTATTGCTCAAAGAAACTGTTCAAATTGTCTAAGCAGAAATTTGTATCTGCAAATATACATACATAGGTATATGTTCATTTATGCATATATTGTGCCATTGATTTGTATCTTTGAGTCTTGGTATAAACTTATTTTGGTGGTGACATATTTTCTTGGTGTAAGTGATAATCATATTTGGCTCCCTACAGCATTGAAAAGAGGCAGTTTTCCTATTCTACTTTTTATTTAGATGAATTATCAAAAAATTGCCTTAAAAAGACTCTTGAGGTGTTAAACTGAGATTCTAACGACTATGTAAGCAGAACTAAATTTCTTGAACATTGTGATTGTTAGATAAGGCAATTTAGGAACAAATATTTTTCTCAGAAAGGTCAGAGAAAAATTTGAAAGCAGAAATGCTACTGCATGAGGTGCACAAGATAATTTTTTTCATTTTTATGTTCTTCAACCTTCCTGCCCATATTCAATAATAACTACCAGAGCCCACCCAATTTCTTCTTCATGTTAGGAGATCAATTCAGGAGAAATAGACCACTTCCATTCCATTTTATGTGTTTCCAAGAGCTTGACTAATTAGCATACTTTTGCAAAAAAAATGTATAATTTAAACAGTTTTTCCAGTTGCTCCAGGGCCAATCCCATTTTATTTGGTATTCAGAACATATTTGAGGTTAATATTTACATATTTTTTTAGAATTAGAATTCAATCCTCTAACTAGTAAAGAACATTATCTCTCTTTTACAAAAGATCAATTGGAAATAATCTAACCAATTAGATCTGGTGAATAACAACTCTTAGATGTAGGTAATGGACCAAATGCTAACTTTCCATTTAGATTTACATACTTTTAATGAATTTTTTTTGGCAATCTCAGAGAATTAAGGAACTGGTAAACCAAAATGATCAATTTCCATACCATTTCCTGAGTATTTGAGGTTTATTTTTGATCCTTATTTTTGATCCTTTCTGCCTCTCTGTACAGACACTGTATGTCTATGGATGAAGTGAGAGAAACAGAAGTTGGAGGGCAGATAGAAACCTTCCAAACCTTTGTTCATGGAATAAATGTATATAGAGTCCTGCTCCATGACAGACACAGTGCCAGCTACTGATGATACAGTGATGAATAGGAGACAATCCCTGCTCATATTTAAGTACAGGTAACAAAGAAAGCGATCAATTACTGTGGTCCAGTGTGTCAAAAATGGCCTGTATATTATGGGAAGGATGGTGAATGGTCATCTAATCTCTAAGGATCAGGGAAGACCTGCTTAGTAAAAGAATGCACGAAAGAACTGATAGGAGTTAAAAGGAAGAGGGAGACAATGAGGGGGGCAGAGAAGAAATTTTCAGATACCTAGAAGCATGTGTGATGCAATGGTAGCAGGAGACAGGATCAGAGATTTAAGGATATGGAGCAGTCACATTAGAAAGCAGAAAGAGAAAAAAAAAACGTCACCTTTGTTTGGAGCAAAGGGATTTTGTGGAATTGTGGATGGTGAAGAGTTAGGCAGGAGCTGCATCATGAAGTGCTTTGCTAAAGACTTTAACACTGTTTTTCTTCTCTACAACTGTCTTGGTTATTACCACGGAGGGGTAGTGATTTGGGCTCCCAGCATGTCACTTTGGGGAAAGACTGTTGACACCATAAATTTTTTCCTAAGAGTTCTAAGAGAAAAGTCAGCATTGGGGAAGAGGAGGACTTATACTTGAAGTAGTGACTAAAAGTATGAAATTTGCCTAAGTTCAAATCTTACCTATCACATACTGTCTGTGTCACCTTGGAAAGTTGTTTAGCTTCTCTATAACCCAGTATCCTTATCTGTAAAACGGAGCTAAAAATGATGCCCACCTTCATAAGATTATTACGAGTATCAAACGAACTTTTGATTGTAAAGCTATTAGAACCCTCACTTATTAGTGTATCAATGAACATGCTTATAAATAAAATATTGAGTGCTTACTGTGAACCTGGCTTTTGCATAATGTCACTTCAGTTTGGTCTTTAGCTCTTGTGAGTAACTATTATTCACCTGTGTCATAGATTTAAACAATTCAAGTTTAAAAGGAATTGGTAAATGGCTGAAGAGCACATGAGGGTAAACCAGGTCAGAGCCCATGCTGCCATGGTCCTTTTATGTGGAAAAAAATAGGTAAGTGTTATGTCAAACACAGCCACTATGGTCCACATGGGAGGCCCACTCCTGACCATAAGTCTCTCAGGATTTGGCCAAACTCCTTGGAGAGCTGGAGCCCACATCTGTGGTGAAGGAGATGTTAGGATTCTGAATCTGATTCTTGCTCCTCATGGTTCTGTGGGGTCCTCACCTCAGGAGACCTGAGCCCTCATCTCAGAGAAAATCTGCCCTTGAGTGTGGACTCCCAAGCCCCTTAGTCAGAAATGTGCTACAGAAGCTTTGGTTCAAGGGTAAAGCCTCCTTTAGGAAAGACCATGGAAAACTTTAAATGTTCCTTGCTATTGAGCCAGTCCTGGAGTTAGAGGCTTTTGTTTTCTTTGTGTTTTTTTTTTTTTCCAGGCCTATGTTTGATTGGCATCACAGAGATGGAATTAAGAGCTTTGGAGTGAGTCTGTGATATTCAATACTATTATTAACACCCGACACTGGACAAGTATGCGGTGAATGCATACCAGGTACTGGGCAAGGCCCTGCACACCACTTGCCCTTGTTAATCCTCACTGTAATTCTAAGAAGTACTGTTATCCTCTCTGCTTCCCATCTGAAGAAGCCAAGGCTCAGCTATATAAGTCATTGTCCACAGACAATAGCATGGTAGCCTTGGGTGCTGGCTGCAGCATCAGCCAGCACCCGGATGATTTATCGTGAAATATGTTGCAGTCTGCACAAACTAGGTGGGGCAACAGAACCTCTTGAAGCTTGAGTTTCCTTATCTGTAAAGCAGAAAACAAAAAGTTGTTTCTCAGGTTGCTAGGACACTAAATGAAAGAGCATATGTGTGTCAGCTTCCACGAGCAGTGGGCGGGTTAAACAGAGGTAAGCTGCTGGCTGACTGTCCCCCTATGCCCTTGCTAGTGGTCAGGAGCACTCATCTGGGTGTCTGCTTAGATCAGTGTCTCATGTGCTTGCTTTCTTCTCATGATCTTCATCATTGTTCAGTGAGCTCCTACTAGGTGCTAGGCAGAGCTGGGAAAACCAGACGTACTATGCATGAAGCTGGTAATGTGTTACAGAAAGTCAGAGAGCAGTTGCAACATCCTGGTATGGAGTAGGCTGGGAACACTTCATGGAGGGCAATTAATAATGGTTAATATTTATGTGGCACTTCCTATTTGCCAGATCTGGCAGGCATGCTTATTTTATATCTGAGATCATTGAGGCACAGCTAAACAGAATAACTTGCCCAAGGTCATACAACTTACAAAAGAATGTCCCAGGATTCAAAATTGGGCAGTCAACTCCTGCATTCCTTTGCTTGTGAGCTGGTGGTGAATGACAATAATGATGATATCAACAACAGTAGTAACAGTAACATTACTTTTGAGTAACTACCATGTGCCAAGCAATTTGCTTTTGTATATCATCACTTTAATTCTTACAATAACTCTGTATAGTAGGATCATGATTCAGGCTTTGAAGATGAGAAAAGAAAACTTGGAATTGCCATCTAAGACATGATGGAGAGAATTGCCCAAGGATTTGCAGTTAGTAAGTAGCAAACCAGGATTCAACTGAGGTTGAACTGCCTCTGAAAGTGAGGTGACTGTTCTTTTCCCTTGCAGTCCTTGTCTCACATGAATGAATACAAGTGAAGAAGAAAACCATTCTAGGTAGCTGTGGAGATTGGGCTGCATAGGGGGTTGGAGGTGAGGTGTGTGTGTGTGTGTGTGTGTGTGTGTGTGTGTGTGTGTGTGTGTGTAGAGGCATGATGGAAGAAAAAGCTTGAGAAAAGGCTTTAAATGCTACTGGCATTTAAAGCAAGACTCAACTATTAATGTCCTCCAACAATCCAAGGCAGTTCATGCACAGGTAAGAGGGTGTTTTCAGATAAGGGGTGATTTCTTCAACCACTCTGAGTCTATTTCTATTGACTGTCCTACTCTCATTCCAACTCTCTTCAATTTACTTCCTTGTCTCTTATTTTCAGCTTGGTTTAAGAGTAGCATTACCAGATTTAGTAAATAAAAACATAGGATCCTATCAATTAAATTAGAATTTCAGATAAGCAACACATTATTTTTCAGTACAACTATGTCTCATGTAATTACATATATGCAACCACATCTAGGAGGCCCATGGAAAGGTAAATTTCTCAGCTATGAAGCTTGGACAGCCCTGGTGACAGCTTAATAAACTGCTACCTACATATTTCAGAGAGGGCTCTTCCATAAATGGTGCTATCGTCTGTCCTATGTATGGTCACCCAGAAAAAGTCCTGTCAACTAGGCTTTACCTCCTCTACACTCAAAATACCACATCTGGTGACCAATTAGAAAAAGGGATTCAGAATAAAAACTGGGCTTAAAGATACTGTGCCAACCACCGCCAGTAGATGTGTTGCCTTGTAATGGCAGCCGTGTGTTCCTAATTCAGCTTTGTTAGCTACCAGGAGGTCTTTTTGCAAATAAGGCATCATTGCATTTGCTGGGCTTACTCTTGAAAACTCTCCTTGGTTGCTATCCATACACCCCAACCCCCATTTGATCATGGCACACCACCTCTGATGTGGGCATACTGCCAGCAGAGCAGATGGCTGTGAACCTTGGCATGCCAGGAAACCATTAGGTTCATCAGTGTGAGCAACAGGGGGCAAGTTTCTATCTGCAAATGTGAAACTAACAGCCCTGCAGGGCCAAGGGGCAGAAGCCCTTTTGATCTAGGGGGCTGACCTTTCAGTCCCAGGTACTGTCTCTGCAGAACAGCAAGTTTAGAGCTCTGCAGGAAGGAATGGCCTCAGGAGAGACTGAGCAGGAGAGGAGGAGGCTGCTGAAATCGACAAAAAGCTCCGTTTCTACTTGGCTAGAGGGCACTGAGGGCCCGGGCTGCTTGTGGGTGACAGCAAGTGGATTCAGCAGGAGTCTGCTTCCCATTTCTGGTGAGTAATCCCCTGTAGAGAAGCAGAAGTCCGCCAAAGGACAGGCTGTGCTCTAGTTTCTTACCCTGGTGGTGGTGGTGGGGTGTCACATTGTTTCCCCTAAAACCAAGATTCTTCTGATTTACTGGTCAAACTAACACAGATAGGTAAAATAAAAACATCTGCCTTTAAACAGGAGCTGAAGATTTAGGAAAGCAGCAGAGAAAGGGTAATTATTAGAAAGATATGTAGGTGTACACTTTGTTTTATTTTAATCGATTTTTTTTCTGTTTAAAAATGCTTTATCATTAGATAAACCTCAACTCCTATAAAAATGTATGAGAAAAAGGATGTGCCTTCTTACCCATGGGCCTAAAAGATATTTAGTATTAATAATTTGCTGTATATTCATGAAAATATTTTTCCTTGAGTAGTAGATGCCCACTTTGAAATCATAGTTTTCTTTTGATGAAACAATCTAGTTTTCTCCCTCATCATTGAAATATTCTTGAGGTATAAGTCAATAAAATACATATAGTTGATGTTAATACTGCCAGACTCAAATCATTTATTTATTGTTAATGTTATTGAAACTGTTATTGTTGAGTGTTAATAAAATTGCTGAGCTCTCTTATTTCTAGTTCTAATGATCACATTATCCATTTCATGCCATTCATAGTAAATGGTTCCTTATTTACAAATATTAATGTGGTTGATGTATCATTCAATTTTCTTGTGTAAGTAGTGTCCTACTTACACAATCTGTTGCTCAGATTTTTTCTTGGCCCACTGTTCTAGAACTAATTTATTTTCTGACTTCTGATCCATTTATTCAAATGCATGCAGACAGTAATTCTTGAATATTTTACATGCACCTTGAATCCTGTACCCCCCCAGTTGGTGCCCATCCATTAACATTAAATATATCATCATCCATCAGATCATTGATATTGGAAATCTGGTCTTTATTCTCTTTCTCTTCATATTCAAATTCCAAAAGATTTTATTACCTAAATGTTTCTCAATTCTTTGTTCTCAAAGACATCCATACTGCCTAAACTCACTCCCTGAAAATAGACCCCAGTTGCTTCTTGCCAAAATGCAATTTCAATAAAACCATTTTGCTGTGGTCAAAAGAAACAAATGCTGTCCAAGTACCCAGTTCTCTGTGACCTGGCTTAACCCAGTAGTAGAATTTAGAGATCCTGGAGAGATGGATCAACTCTTTCCTCTAGGAAAGGCTTCCAAATGTCATTCCTTTCAGCTGAGGATTTGCTGAGATGTCCTCCCTGAAAAGTATCTCAGCACAGCTGGTATACGGTGCCACGTAAATAGTTATGTCTCTTTTAACAGACAATTAAGCAAGGGCTAAGGTTGAGATTCCCTGTGGAAGTTGAACAAGGAAGGCTGCCTGGAGAGAAGGGCTGTCTCTGCTTTAGATGAGCAGCCGAGAGAGTATCTGTAGGTAGGTCAAGATTTCAACTCAGAAAAGAGTTTTTAATCTGTTCTAATGTCAAAACAAATGTGTGATCAAGGGTCCAAAGTTGTACTCCATATAATAATGCTAATCTGGAAAAATGGTAAAATAGATGTAGCTAGATTCTTGACTTCATCGTAAAACAAAACTCAAAACCTTCAACAGCTGCAGCATGTTCAGCTTTAGCAAATCCTGAGTCCTGGTGTGTCATAACCTCCAAGGTGAACTGTGATGATATGTGAACCAAGGTAAATGAATGTAGCTGCTTGGTCCCTGTGATGATTATTTATGAATCAGTTAAGAGCTGGGTCTGTACTACAAAATGTAATAGCTGTAGATTTAGAATATCCTTTCTGACAATCAGGACCAATTATCTAAGGCAACATCTAAGTTTAAAAAAATTGCTTGTCTTTTGTTGCTCTAAATACCAGCAGGCAGAGATGCTAGTGGCAGCAGGGCAAGTCTCCATTCCTTTGGTTTAAGTGCCCCATATTGTTCTTTTCCCATCTGAAAAGCAGCTATTGTAAAAGAACAGTTTTCAATGATTATCAAAAAATTGGAAAGTGGAAAGTGGGCCAATGGTATGCTATTGCAATAACAGATTATTTTTTTATATTGGGGACTGAATCCAAGATCTTGAGCATGCCAGGCAAGTGCTCTGCCACTGATCTGCAGCCCTGACCCTAAAAATAGTCTTTTGAGAAAAGCCAAGATCAGAACCATTTGATGGTCTCAGAAGGATAATAAACTAATTATTCTCCAGAGTTGTCTATATTTGGTTTTGAGTAGATTTTGGTCTTAAAAACAATATGATTTGGAATGGTAATCCTGGAGGGTGATGAGTGGTGAATGGCCATGCTTGGACTATGGTAGGACCATTGTCCACTGAAATCCTGAGCTCAGGAAAACCTACGCAGCCTCCTTGTTGCATCTTTCTAAGGTGTTTGGTTCTCCAGGGTTTAAATAATAGGTAGCTATGTGATGGTGAATGACAGGTCTGCCCTGGAAACACTCACTGTGTGAATCACCTGACATACGGACCAAGAAGATGGAAGAGTCATGTTCCTTTTGAGTAAACTGAGTCACTGTTCACCAAGTTATGGCTGTACATTTATAACCTAGGAAGTGGCTCCATTTCCTTGGTGTTTAGTATTAGACTTTGGCTTGAGGACATACACTTATTATTTATCTTGTGTTCATCACAATATTGACATAGAGCTGATGTTCAATAAACTTTGGGAGAATGGATGGTGGAGATGAGGACACGCCCATAAAATCCCCCAGGTGGTGTAAAATGCACACCATTAATACAGCAGTAGAGAGAGGCAGACGGATTGAGGTTTCCTCTGAGATGCTTATTTGTATTAAAGAAGCTTTCTTACCTGAAGAAGGAAAGAAGAGAGACAGTAAATAATCAACTGTGGTTAAATAAGAGTTACTGCACCAGCTTTGCTGTCAGCACCAATGAGGAAATTGCCGATGAACAGGTGGACTCTATTGCCTCTGTGATGAGAAATATGCAAGTTAGCCTAAAAATCCAAAGTCTCATTTAAAATAAAAAAGCTAATGCAGATAACAATCAATTTGCCTTAGGTTAGCTCTGTATCACATTCTACCAAGGTTCTAAGTATGAGATCAAACAGGACATGATGTCTTAGGTTAGCCACAATTGTTACACATTCCCACACTCATGGCTTTCCCAAGGGAGGGGAAATACCAAATTGTCCAAACCAAAGCAAAAAATTTGCAATATTTAATTCTGTCATATCAGCTTCTTTAATGTGAAAATGTAATGTTCATGATTTTTCAACTTTCCTTAAGTTTTATGAATTCCTGAGTTGTCCTAAGGACAACTTTTCTTTTTTTTTTTTTTATTATACTTCTAAGTAAACCAAGTAGTTTGCTCTTATACGAAGAGTTTATCATGCATTTGACAAGAGTTGGAGACCAAAGTAGACCCAACTTCAATAGAGAGGTTGGAAGGAAACCTTAGACTATGACACGGTACAGGAAGTCTGGGAGATTGTAACCTCTCTGTCATGAAGTAGTGTGAAGTACTGCTTTCATTCTGCATGTGGGGCAATAAGTGATGTTGCCATGGAACAGCATATTTGCCACCCCCCATACTTAAGCAGACTGAACTCATCACAGATATTTCAGCATAGCTTTGCTTTTGTTCTTTCAGATCAAAACTGTCTTTTCTTAAGCCTGGTATTTCAGGTGGTAAAATTCGAAATGGATTTTTGAAGGAAAAATGTTTATTTGGTTTATCACTTGTTTATGTCCTTGAACTTCCTTACAAAAGCAGAGTCGGAATACATACAAACCATCAGCTGGATTTCTGGTTTGGAAGAGTATAGCAAACAAATCTTTTGTTTCACTGCATCATAAAAATTCTCCTATTTGACATAATTAACCACTGCAGCCAGTGTTCATGACCTTTTATTAAGAGTGTAACTATAAAACAAAACTTCTCTTTTTATTTCTTTTTCAATATTTGTTTTGTACTCCAAAGAATCCTTGCCAATAGTCAGTGATCCATTTGTAATAAAAATTGATACTGTATATTTAAAAGAGCCTTATTAAGAACGTGTCATCTGACATGCAGTGATAATAACACCAGATCCAGAACTGACTGGGTGCAGAGTCAATGCCAAGCAAATTTTTGTAGAATAAAGAATGCGCTTTGATTCTTTGAGGTTCGATCTAAGTGGTAATTAACATTAAACAATGTTTTCTGCAGCTGCTTCTGGGATTAATGCTTTCTTAAATACATACACATTTTATTTATTTATTTATTTATTTAGATGAATTCTAGATAGGACAGAGGGGTGGGAGGGAAAGGGAAGGGGTATGGGGTTAGAAACGATGGTGAAATATGATGGACATTATTATCCAAAGTACATGTATGAAGACACGAATTGGTGTGAAAATACTTTGTATACAACCAGAGATATGAAAAATTGTGCTCTATATATGTAATATGAATTGTAATGCATTCTGCTGTCATATGTAACAAATTAGAATAAAAATTTTTTAATTAATTGTATTTATTTATATATTTTTATTCTAATTTGTTACATATGACAGCAGAATGCATTACAATTCATATTACATATATAGAGCACAATTTTTCATATCTGTTGGTATACAAAGTATATTCACATCAATTTGGGTCTTCTTCATACATATACTTAGGGTAGTGATATATGCACATTTTATATAAAGAAAACAGTGTGTGCAAAATTCTTTCCTAAACCCCAGCTAAACTTCACCTCTTTGCTTTTGCCATGAAGAGAGAGCAAAACTGGACTATGCTTTAGCTTTAGCAAGACAGAATCTGGTCAGAGACAATGAAGAAGCCCCCAGTAAAATTTATTAAATCCTATACTGAGTGATTGATGATGAATCTCATGTACAGAAAGGATCAGAAAAAAATCACCAAAATTCCATCTCTGGATTGGCATCAATCAGACCTTTACTGCAGGCAGGGATGAAAATAAATGGTAAGAAGACCACCTATATCTCTCTGAGACCATGTCTGTTCATTTCTTTGTGGAAACCTGGTCATTGGAGAAGTAGCAGTGCCGGGTGCTGGGTGCTGGGGTGGGCCATCTCCACACCACTCTGGGCTGGCTTCTCAGCTCCATGTCTACCTCTCTCAAGCAGCCCAACTCTCTGGCTCTTCTCCTGTCCCTGAGATCTCTAGGGAGGGAGCGTTTCCTGTTGCCAGTGTGTTGCTGCGTGAAGATTTCCCAGGATTTAAGTGTAATCCCCAAGGTGGTGTTAAACACACAGCATTAAGTGCAGCAGCGGAGGGAGGTAGAAGGATTGAGGTTTCCTCTGAGACATTCACTTTTATTAAAGGAGCTCTCTTACCCAAAGAAGGAAAGAAGAGAAACAGTAAAGAACCAACTGTGGTTAAATAAGAGTTACTGCACAGGTTGTTTGCCAAGAAGAGTTAGAGAAATATCAGGAAATAACACTGGGCGCAAGGGGAACAGGTCAAGTAATTAACAGCTCAGGTTTGTGATGCCACGTTTAATAGGGTCCTTTGGGGCCACTTTTCTCTAGAACTCTTGGATTGAATTCTCTATATGATATGTCATTTCAGGAACACAAGTTAACATACAGATTAAAATGTCCTTATATACCATTAGACTTATAACAAGCAATATCTAGTGACTGCCCTGGAGTAGCAGAGTTGTGGTGCCATGTTTGGTGTGGAGAGAGATTCATATTTCATTAGATAAGATTCTAGATGGCTAGGGTGGATGGAATAAGTCTATATATTGGTCCAAGTGATCCTGATGCAGGGGTGAGAAAATGAATATAGACACAAAGGTTAACATTCTCCAATTTTGAGGCAGTAGAATTGACATGAACTCATCAACGAATCCTGAAAAATAGGACTAGTTGGCCCATTCCCTGAACTAGAAATAAAATAAATTTCAGTTGAATAAGAAGTTTAAATATCAAATTTCCAATTCTAGGAAGTAAAAATAAGAGATAACTTCTTAAAAAGGTAAAAGACAAACTCATGAATATCAGGTTCATGAAAGCTAATTAAAAGAAATATTGCTGTTGTAGAGGTATTCTTAAACCTCAGGATGATGTTGGGAAGATTGTCTTCATCTCTCTGAACTAGACCCTCATTGCCATAATTTAAGCTTTTTTTTTTTAATTCCTTAAATCAAATTTGGTTTTCTTTTCACTTTGGTTGATGAACTCTTATTCATACTTCACAACCCATCTCAGTTTGCCTTTGTGAAACTATCTGAGTCTTCCTATCCATCCTTCCTTTTCTCAAGTACATTTTATGTACAAACCTCAGTGATGGCATACACACTGCATTTTGATATATTTTTTTTTAACCTCTCTCCTCTCTTCCTTGCTTGACTGCAGGGCCCCCATCTGCTGTCAGCATTGAGCATGTTCTAGAAGAGAAGCCCAGTGTTTACAACATTTTTAAAGCTAAATGGCTAAAATTCTCTTTCACATTTCAAAATTTATTACCTAGAAAATCCATTTGTTGTTCTTCTAATTAGAAAAAAAAATAAATAAAATCTCATAGATTTATTGACTTAGGCCTTCAGCAAAATATTCCAAATGATCCCTCTAGTAGTCCCTCCTTCCTCAATATCCTTGAAAATATTCTTTCAAAACCTGGGTGGAATTATGTCATCTATTTCCCCAAACATCCGGAGCTCCTCATTATCAGTAAAGTCAAACTCTTCAGCATGGTACCCAATCTCCACAGGGCATGGCCCCCTCATACCCTTTCACACTTGTTGCCTGCCACATCTTCTGTTCTCACTGTTCCTCTGTCAGATCTCTCAAAATACCCCTTTGCTCTCTTGCCTTTGGTTTTCCTCCATTGTCTGCCTAGTTTTCCTTCTCTCACCTTCCCTTATAACTAAGTGCAAGTACCCCTCAATTGGTCCCCCACATCTTTCTGCCTCAGTGGTGACTGTATCTCTACTCAGCACTTATTTCTTAAATAACTTTTATGTCTTCCTCACCAGACAGAGTTCACTGAGCCTTTGAAATCCTGAGCAAAGAATCCAGCACCAGGTTGACAAACAATAGAGTAGTTGTTGTTATTATCTCTGGCCCTTGAGATATTTTTCAAAGACGTGGGGCCAAGAGTTCCAAATATTGGGAGGAAGAGGTTAAAAATATTAGGCTGAAAACTGAATATCCTTCTAGTTCAGGTTCCCTCAAGAGTGAAGGTGAAACAGATGGAAATGTCTGTATTTAAAGGATGTTTCCATAAATTACTCTGTGTAAAAGACACCTAGGAGCCCACTCAGTCAGGAGAACTCAGGCCATTCAGCCTTTGTTTTCATTGATTTTTCAGTTATCTTGTCACAGCCAGGCACAAAATAATGCTAATTGGATGAGGCTTATCTAAGGACACCTTATTAAGAAACTAAAAAAGGATCTGGGAAAGTATAGTGGTGATGCCGAAGCCTCAGGAAAGGGAGAGATAAAGTATTATATGTTTGTCAGAAGAGAGAGTTGAACCAGGTCTTAAGCACCTGAAAACAAAACACAGGGCGATATTTATCTTCCAAGATGGCACAGCCTCTGGGATCTACGTCCTCTATCGATATTCAAGTCACTTTCAGTAAGAAGGATATAAAGCTTCCCTTGTGCTTGCCACCCTACCAGGGGCTGGGGAAGCCAACAGTATCCTCAGGGGTCATGTGTCTAGCTGAAGAGGCAGATGTTGTGAAGTTACAATCCTAGAGTAAATGTGAGAGAAGCCTAGAGTAAAAGAGGGCAGCCCACCTCTGGGTGAGTGGGGCCAAGGGGGCTTCATGAACAGGCTTGAGTTGTGTCTTGGAGGATGATATGCAAAGTCACAAGTGGAATGAAATCTCAAGATGGCTTGCATCAGGTATGACATTTTCCAGAGCATAAACTTTATGATTTGGTCCCTTTCATTGGGGAGTTACTGGGTTGGAAGTGCCTATGAATCTAATTGTATCTTAACTTTGCAGCTGTGGAAGCTGCTAAACTGTTTTTTCACTCCTTCTTTTGGAGCAGTTGCCCTTTCCTTATCAATGTTTGAACTTTCTTAGATGTTCCCACTCTTACGAATCAGCATTCTTGTAGGCAGAAATGGGCTGCCAAATAGTGGGCTGATTTGCACCCTTTCTGATGTTCCCTGGGTGAGCCCAGTCATTGGGAAATGTCTGAGGGTTAGTGAGGTGGGGATGCGGAAGCTATGTGTAGTTGGTCTGCTTGAGAGCCCTTCTGGACCTGTCCAAGGAAGTTTTGTTAACTGTTTTCATTCTGTTGGTGCTGTCCAGATCTCCAGTTCTGCACACTTGGGGGATATCCTAGGGGACTTTTGATCGGTGCTGGGGACTTTGATCCTGCTGTTCAGCTGTGATTCTATCAAACTGTGTTCCTTTGAATAGGGAGAGTCAGCATTAGAGAATTGGAATTTTTCACTGAGTCCAAACAGAGCTAGAAAGGAGTTGCAAGAGAGAAAGGGGAATGGACTCCAAAGGTTACTGTATATTTCCTCATTGCTGTGTCTCATTTTCTCTTTTCTTTTAACTGTTCCTTTTTTCTGGTGCAGCACGTCAGTACCACAGTCAGTTAATTATGAAAAGCCAAAAGGGCCTTTTGTCTTGTTCTTTTCACATTTGTTTGAGACATCCTTTTAATGACTATATAACATCATTTCACATGGATCTAGCAACAATAATCTGTCATATCTGGAATTAATTTTGACTCATGGCCAAGTGCCCTAATAAATTTGCTGATGAAATGTTCCTGATGTTCTGAGCTCTTTGTGGGCTGGTTGTATGTGTGCTCATTGACTGCTGCTATGAATTCTATAACCAGCGCAGCCTGCGAATGTGGTTTAATCTGTAAAATAAGAAGGGAACCAGATTCTCAGACCAGCAGGGCTAGAAATGACAAGGCCACTGCATATGATCTTGAAGTGGCACTGCAAGACTCTAGGGGGAGCCATTCACACATGTTATGATGTCAGTGGTGCCCACTAGGGTTAATTAAATTGCAAACTTCTCTTCTGAGTCTAAGAGTTTTTGGACCACCTTTTGAGTCATATCTTCCCTGGCTTTTATTTTTCCCATCCTTCTTCATCCATTCCTGAGGCCAGCTGGGGTCTTTACGTGTTTGTACTTGGCTGTTGGCATTATATAGTGTTGTATTTGTCAGGATGGGCTAGGTTATGCGGCACTAACCAACCTCCTCAGAATCTCAGAGGTGTAAATAACAAAGGTTTATTTCTTTCTCACTCTCCAGATCCAGTATTAGGATCGTGGGCTGTGCTCTAAGTCATCCTTAGGTCCAGACTGAGAATGACACCCATTATTCCATGTAGGGGACCAGGGAACCACAGTTTCTTTTAAAGCTTCAGTTTGCATTTTACTGGTCAAACAAGTTTACATGTTTGTGCTCACTTAAGAGAGGGCAAGGAAACCAAACCTTATCATATGCCTCAAAAGAGGAGACCCAGATCACCTATGAGAAGTCCTCATGACTGCCACAGGTGTGATAGAGAAGGATGGGATCATGGATTTTGAGTTCAGTGAGACAGAGGTTCTAATCCTACCTTGGCTTATTAGATGCTTAATAACCCACCAGCATGTCATATAATTTCTCTGTGCCTCAGTTTCATAATACAATTTTTTTGGGAGTGGGTGATGGTTACAGATTATCAGTTCTGTGCTAGGAGACCCCCCAAATTTCTTTTGTCTTATGTCCCCACTGCCCCACTCTCCATGTGGAGTCCCCCATAGTGCCAAGACTGTATCAGTCTGTTGACTAAGGGGAGGAACTGCCCTTGTCTCCCAGCCAACAAACAAGAAAGCCCTGGTGACATTTGCCAAAGCTCATGAAAATAACTATTAGGAAGGCAAACTGTGCTTAGAAAAATATTAATTGGACTTTAAGCTCATTAGGAATTAAAAACAGCAACAAAAATTTCACCTTTAGCATACGAGAAAAAAGCTCCTTGAGAGCCACATTGCTTCCCCCTAAAATGCATAGCTGCTGACCCTCTGTAAATGCCCAGAGGATTCTCTCTGCCTGGCTACAGAGGTTCAGGATAACCTAGCAGATGCGAGTGACTTCAGGATACCTTTCATGCTTGGCAGGCGTCCCCATTTTATTTATGATATCAAAGCTGCAATGCTGTGTTCTCTTCTGCCTAAGACATAAAAGAGATTCAGAAGTCATCCAAATCATCTTGTAATTAATGTTACCACGCACGCCCAGGACATTAAAATGTTAACAGTGTTAGAATCGTGTGCTTTGGAATACCGAGTGAGGGCTTTATTAGAGAGAAATGCTCAGCAGATGTCATCCACCCTAATTGAGGACATCAGGGTGCCTGCTGCTTGTTCTTATCAGTGGTGCAGAGTGGTTTTTTTTTTTTTAATTTATTCATTTTCTTTACTGCTAGAATCTGCTCTCATTATTAGACTATCTTGTCACTCATTTGCATTTCAAGTGCTGGGACTGGGGGGGGGTAGCTGCTATCTGCCTTAGAAGAACACTTCAAGGGTTACTCTATCAAATAGCAGCACAGTAGCACAGTGAATCTGACATCTGGGTTATCTTATTCCCAGATGCTCTGTGGTGTCATTAGCAGGATTAATCTTAGCTTTAATTTCATAATGATTCTTATTCTAATATATGTGAATGAACACAAAGTCTCTTGACTCATTATCACCAATTTACCCAAGATATGTAATCAGGCTCTTACATTCACCAACATTTATTTTTGCTAATACATTTAAAATTGTAGATTAAGCAAATACAGTTAGTTCCAGCTGAGTGAATGCCTACCGAGGTAGCACTGTAGTATTTATGTTTTAATTAAGTACATTAATGGTGTTTTAAAATATGTACTGACCAAAAATGTGTTTGCGGGGAATAGTGAAGTCATTGTTTGAGCAGCGTCCAGCTGTAAAATTAGTCACAGCAGCATTACATTAGAAGCCATCACCTACTTCTTTTGCAAATTATTGAAATTCCCTCTGCTAATTATGTTTTTAACCTTTATAAGCAAGATGGAGGTACATAGCTTCAATTCCAAACAACCCTGCTCCCCTAAGGAAACAGAACAGCAAGTCCTTAATGGTGAGCATAATTGTAATAAGCCTTGTTGTTTTCATTCCCATTCAAGGTTAACATGTCACATCAAATATTGTCACTTAGAGTTTATGATCCAGAGTAGGCAACAGACCGTTTCCCCTCTCATTTGACACTAAGTTTAGTAATATACCGGTGGGGGAGGAGGAGACAGGAGGAGGTGATGCAGTCTCACATTCCAAGTCCCTCTTCACTAACTTCCACACTGGACTGACTTCTTTCATTTACCAGATGTTGTCACCCAGCAGCATGTAGTGCTTTATTATTGATGGATAAAATGTTCAAACATTTAAAGAAATGAAAGTCAGCTTTGCATTTTTAATTAATTAATTAAAAGTACTGTAAATGCCAGCTTGTTAATTGCTTTGCACCTGCAAGCCAACACAGGTTTTGTGCACTCTTTCTTTGAATATTAAATTTTTTCTCGCATGTCTTTATAATGCTTGGGAAGTCTCTCCAGCAAACATATTAGTAAAGAGTAAATATTGAATCTTAGACAAAACTCATGGCTTCATCTTTCACTGTACCCAGAATAGGATTTAAAGGAGGATTTAGATTTCCAAGGCTTCTAATTAAGTAGTGATAATCAGGCTTTCTGCTGAGGGTCACTTCCTGGGAGTAATTTGAGTTATTAAAATGCATGTTTTTGTTTGTTCTGCTTTGTGAGCTAAAACTGATCCCTTTTAATATAGCAGCAAATATGCAAATTGGTGTTTCATTATATTGTGCAATTTATGGCAATCTTCTCTAATTTACTGAAAGGTCAGGAGCCTGACCTTGTCATTCAAATTTTTTTTTTCAAGTAAAGCTAAACTAATTATGTGGATTTTTTTTTTTAAATTTTATGAAACTCTGAAAGTGTGCAGCATGGTAAAGAATGTGACAAATTTAACTTCCATTTAGCTCTTATATTCATCAAGATAGCCTGCAGTTTTGCATGGATCTCGGTAGCAAAGAGCAGGTGATTTCAACTGTGATTTAGGAGTCAGTTGGTTTTAAGTACTGCATAGAAAAAAAATAGAATGTAAAAAAAAATCCTTCTATCTCAGATAAATGTGACAACTAGAATAGCCTAGCTTTACTGAAATAATTAGCATGTGCATACTTTAAACTGTCATTGGCCAGAAAATGTTAAAAAGAATCATCACAGGCTGAATAGTAAGTTTTTTGCTCAGAAGATTTACCAAACTTTCTTTATATTATTTTTGTTCTTTGTGGATGTCAAATACACTTTGTTAATCTTTTTCATTGCTTTATAAGGTTTTTAACTGTTATGGTTTAGACCTAAAAAATGTTTACCAAAGAGCTCATGTGTTAGGCAATGTAGTTCACAGGTATAACATTGGATGATAAGAGCTGTAACCTCATCAGTGGACTAATCCGAATAATGGGCGAATAATTTGAATGAACTACTGAATGGTAACCATAGGCAGTGGGGTGTGCCTGAAGGAAATAGGGCACTGGGGACATGCCCTTGGGGACTATATCTTGTCCTTGGTTCCTCTTCTTCTCTCTTTGCTTCCCAGTTGCCATAAGCTGAGCAGCTTTCTTCTGCCATAACCTTCTGCCATGATATTCTGCCTCACCTCAAGCATGGAACAATGGAGTTAGACAAACATGGACTGAATCTTTGAAACTCTGAGACCAAAATAAATGTTTTCTAAGTTTTTTTTTTTTTTTGTGTGTGTGTGTGTGTTTTTTTTGGTTAGGGCTTTTGGTTACAGCAATGAAAAACTAACACATCAACTTTGATCAGGAGAATTTCTATCTCAAATGTTTAAAACCCATCAGTAACACAAGGAGGTACCAATGAGCTATTTACTTTTACATTTTAGGCAGTGTTTTTGACATTTTAGCCTGCTAAAAATGTCTCCGTTTTTTTTTTCTAAAAATTATATTCTGGGGTCTCTCATCCTTAAAACTCTGAAGTGGTTGGCCTGAGATTGTCTTCTAGTAGTCTATGTTTTTATTCATGTTGTTCTCTATACTTTGGAAAGAATTCAGAGACATTTGCCTCTCTTATGTCCAATACATTCATTTGCCTACTTATTCATAAAAAATGTGTTTGGATTTTTTTGATAAGTAAATACATATTATGTGTTGTGAATAATTGCTGTTCTTAAGGAGATACATAAAAAAGAAGTGTATAAATAGGACAGTATTAGTATAGGTATATTAACAGTATAGAACAGTATTAAAGGTAGTAAACAAAGTTGTGAACAAAATGCTATGGGAACATAGAAAAAGTAGAAATCACTTCTAGTTGGGGAACAATTTATGCCATGCAGGAAGGGTAGAGGAGAAATATTGATAGTAGAGTGGAATTTGGACAAACTTCAAAGGTGAGAACAATGCATGGTATTTCCAGGGCAGCCTAATGTGACCACAGCATATGCTATATCATGGATTGGTAGTGGGTGCAAGGAGAAAAATATACTGAAGTTGGACTGTCTCAGTGCTGAGAAGTTGGGATTTTATTTGGTGGGCAGTGGCATGCCAATGTAAATTTTAACATGAGATGTTGACCTGAGTAAGTCTGTATCTGGCGACAGTTTCGAGGGACAAAATTACAAGGAAAGAAGATGAGTTAGGAGGCTACTGACAGCTCACAGAAACACTAACATCCTTAGCTAAGATAATGGGAATGGAGACACTGTACTAGATTCAAAAGACAAATTTGACTCAGCCATAAGTTGTACTGGAGGGGAGGAGAGAGGAAAAGTAAGGGAAAAGGAATTCGAGGCCAAAGTTTCCAGATGAGTTACTGGGTCGATAATGATGATGTCATTAAACAAGATAGAATGTTTAGAAAAAGAACTATAATTAGTAGAAATAAAGATTTTTGTCTTAGGGGATTATTTCTCAGTGCATTTGAGACCATCAGCATCAGCAGCTCCAGGAATTTTGTGAGAAAACACAGACTTTCTTGAAACATGGTACTCCATAAATAGGTACAGTTTTTATGCACCTGTTAAAAAGTTAACTTACATATAATTTTTAAAAATTAATTTTAATTTAAATAAAAATTAAAGAATCTCAGAACTCCATCCCAGACTTACTGAATGAGAATTCTAATTTTTATACCATCCCCAGATGATCCATATGCACATGAAAATCAGAAGCACTGGTGCAGAACATTCAAAGTCTGTTGTTAGAAATCTTTTGAAGGGCTCCATGTGGAGAGTGTTTTATGGTCATATAAGTTCAGAAAAACTCCAAATGATAACTCCTAATGGGGATTCAAAGTACAATTCAAACTAGTTTATTAAAGGCTCTGAGAAGTTCTACAGTAATGAAACCTGTCTGGTTTGGCTTTAACCAACATTTCCAAAATGTATTTTATCACAGTGTAGTGGATTAGTTGTATTCTCCTAAAAGATACATTCAAATTCCAACCCCCACTTACCTGTGAATGTGACCTTATTTGAAAATAGAGTGTTTGCAGATATAATTAAATTGAGATGAGGTCATGCTGGATTAGGGTAGCACTATATCCAATTAAAGGTGTATTTATAAGAGAAAGGAGAGGGAGATTAATACTGAGAGAAGGTTATGTTATGACAGAGGCAGAGATTGGAATGATGCAGCTACAAGCTCATCACCAAGTTTTATTGGTAACCACCAGAATCTAGGAAGAAGCATATGAAGTGAGATGTCTCTGGTCTACGCAGGTGGAGGTGTCAAACAAACTTCGGAAATCCAGTATAAATTTCAGAACAAAGGATCAGAATAGAGGCGAAACATTTGTGTATAAAGCATTAAGTGCATAGTTTAAGACTTAAGAATGCATGGAGTTGACCAGGGAGAGAATTTAAAGAAAAGGAAAAATTCTTGGAGAACTGTTCATGGAAACTGTGGAATCCTTAGAGTTTTACATCGTATAGGATAATATCATCAACAAATGGATAATTTTACTTCCTCCTTTCCAATCTGAATGTCTTTTCTTCTCCCCCTACCTTTTTTCTCCTTTCATTTCTCTTTTCTTTTCTTGCCTACTTGCTCTGGCTAGGACTTCTAGTGCAACGTTGAACAGACATGGTAAAAGTAAAAAAAAAAAAAAAAAAAAAAAAAAAAAAAAAAAGAAGTGGTAAAAGTAGCTGTACTTGCATTGTTCCTAAAAACAAAACAAAACAAAAAAACAAAAACAAAAAACTCTCAAAAACCCAGGGTAAAAACTTCATAACATTGGATTGGCAAGAACTTCTTAAGACACCAAAGGCATACGTAACAAAAGGAAAGAAGAAAATAAAAAAATGGACGTCATGAAAGTTTAAAATTTTTATATATCAAAAGGCACTAACAATAGAATAAAAAACATGAGAAATATTTTCAAAGCATATGTCTGATAAAGTTTATATTATTATTTTCTTAATATTTAGAGAACTCTAAAATGCAACAACAAAATATAACAATTAAGAAAATGGGCAAAGGACTTGAATAGACATTTCTCCAAAGAAGATACACAAATGGCCAATAGCACACGAAAAGATCTCTAACATCACTAATCATTAGAGAAGTACAAATCAACACTGCAGTGAGTTGCCACCTCATATCCATTAGTATAGCAACTATGAAAAAAACAAACCTCAGAAAATGAGGGTTGATGAGGATGTAGAAAAATTAATACATGTGTAGACCATTAGTGAAAATGTAAAATGGTACAGCCGCTGTGGAAAAGCAATATGGCAGTTCCTAAAAAATAGAATTATCATATGATCAACCAATTCCAATTCTGGGCATAAAACTAAGAGACTTAAGAGCAGTGTCTTGAAGAGATGTTTGTGTATACATTCATAGCAGCTTTATTCATAGTAGCTAAAATAGAAGAAATCCAAGTGTCTATTAATGTGGCGTGTACGTATAATGAAATATCATTTAGTCATAAAAAGGAAAGAAATTCTGACATATGCTGCAAGCAGGATGAAATTTTCGGATGTTTGGGCCGTGAAGGGGGTGTGAAAATCTAGATTCAACCATCAAGGCATTTTTGATAAACAGAAACTCACAAATTAGGTCAATTGAACTTGTCTGCACTCCTTACATTGTTCTTGGAGGCAGGGACTTTCTCTTCCTGCCATTTGTTTTTCTACCTACATCCCTATGAGACTTGACAAATCTTAGAATATTATAAGTTAAAGAAGTCAGACAAAAAGGACAGGTATTTTATTATTGTACTTACATGGTATAGAGTCGTTAAAGTTATAGACACAGAATGTAGAGTGGTGGTTTCCAAGTTCTAGGAAGCAATGGGGGAAATGGGGTATAGAGATTGTTTTAGTACAAGATGAAAAGAATTACAGAAATGAATGGTGGTGATGTTCACTTTATGATGTATTTAAAACCACTGAAATAAATGGTTAAGATGGTAAATTAATGTGTATTATGACACAATAAAAAATACAGAAGGAAGAAAAGGTGAACAAAAGAATGACAGGGACATATAATATATATGCAATTAATGTTTATAGGGAATAAAATATGACCAATGAAACCATGAAAGATTTATAGATAATAGTGGAAACTTTTCTGAAAATAAAGACTTGACCAGGAAGAGAGCAAGACCACACTGTATTCCAGAAAAAGCCCATCATGATCAAGCCATGCTCCCAGACAAATTCTGCAGACTTATTGAGTCTTATCAATAAAGATAGAATCCTGTGGGCATGCAGGTAGGAAAAGAATGGCGGAAAGGGAAATTTCCTACCTCCAAGAACAACCTCAGGAGTACAGACAAGTTCAACTGACCTAATTTGTGAGTTTCTTTATATTGAAGATGACTTGATGGCTGAAATCTAGTTTTTCACATTCCTTCATGGCCAGTGGAATATGAGAAGCAAAGACAGAGAAAAGGAAAGGAATTGGGACAATCCCTAGTCTAAGGGGGAAAAAAATTAAGAAAAACTGCCTTTTTTTTTCAAACAAAGGATTTTTGGGGGCCAGGGTGCTAGGTATTGAACTCAGGGCCTTATGCATGCTAGAAAAGTGGCGTACCACTGAGGTACATCCCCAGTCCTAACTTTGAACCTATATTTATGATATTTTAATTCTTCTGGGGGTCATTCAAAAATGCTACTTTCTAAGACTTGAAAAATTATTAGTGAACTACTTGATATTCCTTCCTGATACTCTTTTGTATGTCTATATTTATAGAAGTGGGCAGATGCTAATCCATAAATGGAATCTTTTTTTTTTTGCAATTTCTAATCAACATTAAATACTTAAGTATTTTCAGAATCAATATTTTGTCTGTGATAATGTTGACTTTGTTAATCTTTAGGAAAATACATGATTCATATTATAGGTCACAGGGTTTAATAAGAAAATAAGTTCATCCTCCAAAGCCTTTAAGTTTTAACTTTTAATTTTAACATTTCTACTGTTTTTACTCTTGATTATTTTGAATACCTTGTAGAACTGTCTTACAATTAATATTCTAAAATACATTTCTTCCATAAAGGAGTACAAAGTCTGGTCTCCCTTTTATGTGCCTCTTACTGAAATGTTTTCCATTTTGCCCAGAAGTTGTGCCTCAATGGTATTCTGTAAATTAATAAGAGGGTGCTTCCAGCATTTTGATCAATGCTGGAGATATAATCAATTCTTTCATCCCTTTTCAGTTCTCTTTTAGGTATGTCTTTTGCAATGTCTATCCCTTCAAGGTTTCCCTTAATAGTTTTCATAACCAGATTTTCCTCTGCATGAGCATACTGGTGATGCAAGTTGGAGAGGAATATATGGCCAATGACTCAAAGTTGTTCATAGAGCTACATGGAGAATAAGAGGGAGTCTGCATACTATGGAATATAGTATGGATGGCATCTGTCCCCAAGCTATTTTAATCCTTTAAATGACAGCCTCAGAGTCTCTCATAACCTGATGACTTTTAGGTGGCACTCTGCTTTGCAGCACTCTGCTCTGCAGATGTGAGTCTGTCTCTGAACCATTGTCGTTAAATTAATGACTTTCAATTTAACTGGCTGGAAAAGTCTTTGACAACCCATTTTAGAAGAGAAGCCAGTTTTCCAGGGGACAGACATTATGTTCATCTGTTTGTGCCCTTTCCCAGGAGAGTCGTTTCCTCTCCCCACTGGACAGCTGTCCCTGCTTTGGGTTTTCTTTGAAGAATTTGCTGCCAGAGGACAATGCATATATTCAGCTTAATTCACCAGATAATGCAACTCAAGCTCAAGGTTTGGTGTCCAAGGTCTAACACCCTGGAAAAATGTGACTTAATGTTGTGTGGTTTTAAAATTCTCTTGAACATCATTAAACTTCAGCTGGTGTTTGTTGGCTGATGCATTTGACTGGGATGGGAGAACCAAGTGATAGTTCTCTGCCTTCCCTAGGACTGTGGGACCAACTCATCTATTTTCTTGGCTCTCTAGCAATGCCAATGGGCACAAAAACCCTCTTTACAGCTAGTTTATTAGGAAGAAAAGAAAATAATTCTGTAGGGCCTTATAGGTACAAGGACATCACTACACATGGGTCTTTCACTAGAAGAGAAGAAACTGGGGGAAATTTTCATTATCTTAATGTATGGTACCACCGTTTGCCAAGTCAGGGTTGGGAATTTTCCTTGATTTCTCCCTTGCCTCTCCTCCACAACATATCATTCTCCATTTAAACCTCTAGAAGCTTCTAGTTCCCCTCAGAATAAGATAAATATTTCTTACTATAACCTTCACTGCCTTGCATAATACAGTTCTGGCTTCCTTTCTCTTGAGAACACTCCAGTACACTGGTTTCCTTTTGATATCATGCACATGCTGAACTGTCATTCTTCAGTGTGCTGTTCCTCCTCAGCACTCTACTGGTTCTGTCTCCTGAAAATACCCTATCCCCAGTTCTGCATGGATGAAAACGTCTCACTTTTCACTGCTCAACTTACTTTGCAGTTGTTTAGAGAAGTTCTCCTTTCTAAAATGATTGTATCCTGCTCCTTGAATTCTCTGCTCAGCCATCTATTTCTTTCTTTCTTACACCTTAAAAATATTTATAATTATTTTAGGCTGTTCATTTACTTTTTTTTTCTCTCTTCCCACTAAAGCAGGAGAATTTCAAGAGCAAGAACTCAATCTGTCTAATCCCGGTCACTGATGTATTCCCAGAACTTTGCATGATGTCCAATATCCAATATATGCAACAATTTGTTTGGATGAATGAAATGAAAAATTGAGTCCATTCTTGCTGACAGTGTGTGAACTCAGAACCCCTGACTGTGGCACATACACATACTATGCTTCCTTTTAATTTCAGATTTTGGAAGATATGTACCATATTTGGGGATGTTTGCAAAATCCTTTCAATTGTAATTGGTCAAATCAATATCAAAGGATTACAAAATGGAAGTTTTTTTTTTAAAAATATGCTATGTAACTCTGCAAAGTCATAGTTTGGAAGGTGTCCGATTCTTCTATGAGTTTTCATTGCTCGGAAAGTTCAGAACACAGCAATTACAAACCAGTTCAACCACAGACTTCACCAAGGCCCTCATCACATCTGGCTCTTTATATCAGCTATCAAAATTTAGTAAATAAACATAAAATGGATACTGATGAGGAGTTTACAAGTAACAGCCATCCATTAAAAATTGACCCAGCTAAGGATTATGACTAAGAACACAATAAGGTATATATAGTTTAAACATTTGTTTCTCTGGGAGAGACCATTATGGGAAGAGAGTAGAACTGGAAAATATTAACCAGGTGATAAAAATATATTTAAAAGATGGATTTGGAAGAGTACACTGCCTTTAGATATATTCAGAAAGGTGTTATCTTGTCCTCTATATATCCTTCTTTCTACCACTTTTCATTATTCCTGGTTGGAAAGACCCAGACTAAGGGATGCAGAATGAAGATTGCACTAGAACCCTAGGGAAAGATAGAAGATCAGAAAAGGGAGAAGAAGGAAGAATCAAAGGAAGAAGGGAACATCCATTCAAGGCTGATTTTGTATGAACTGAAAGGTGGCCCCATCAATCAATAAAAAAGTGTTCTAGGCATCTAGGCTCTTGGATCAACTCACACTAGGATTTTTCTTTTCCTGGCAGTAGACTTCCTGAACTACCTGCACGTGTGTGTGTGTGTGTGTGTGTGTGTGTGTGTGTACACACACACATACCAAATATATATTTGGTGTATTATGTGGTAGATGGGAGGCAGGGAGCAATTAAACTCACATAGGAGTTTTATCTAGAATCTCATTATCAGGAAACTTTCCTCTGCCTAAAATATGCCTGAAACTGAAATTTGAAAACTTAAGGCCATGGCTGTTTTCTCCAGGGTCACAGAAGGCTTCTCCCCCAACCAGGTATACAGGTGACACCATTTTATTCTTCTGCTTTCCATCCTCTTAAAGTTGAATTAAGGTCTTTTTGTTCATGTTTAGTGCAAAAATACAAAGATTCTGGCAGGATGTAGCTAAGCATAATGTAGATAATAAGTCTACTATTTAATTGCAGCTGTTAAAGCAAAATTTGATGATTGTGTCTCAGTTGGTACAATTAGTATTTAATCACTTTTTTTTTATCATGGTGATACTGCATTTATTGCTTGTTTTGCTCTGAAGATGTCTGCAGTCTCTTCTATTCATTTAGAATTTTATGAGTTGGACACTTTGGCTTTAGAATTTCAAGGTTTTGAGGCCACGAATGCTTAGAGAAAATTATTTGCATTTCTTCAGACCACAGATGATTCCTAGTTTTTTTGGTCCTTGAGCTGTTTTGTGGAGGTCAAGGGTAAGAGCTTTGAGACTGTTTGAGCCTTCAGCACAGGTCCATTATCTGCGTAACCTTGGACAAATCATTAACCTCACTGTCCCTCAGCTTCTTCATCTGTAATTGGGGATAATAATACCTGACCACTAAGAGCCTCAGATGAGAGGTGTGTGGAAGTGTCTTGAAAACCCATAAACTGTTGAATGAATTACAATTTCATCATGATACTTATTGTTATCTTTATGGTCACCATCTAAGTCCGGCGTGGAAGCTGGGATGAATTGAGGGTTGATCATCTGTTAGACTTGCCTTCATTTAACAGAGTTTCCCCCCATGACATTTATTTAAATGGTGAGCATCTCTAGGACTTTAAATCTGGATCTTGTTCATAAGAAACCTCTAAGGAACACAGTTGTATAAAAGAAGATACTCCTGTAAGGAAATATAAAGTGATTCTTCTTCATCTGCCAGTGATGAGGCTTTGTCTTATTGATGATCTAATTTCATTCCTGTGGGAAAGGTAGAATGGGGGATATTAAGTCTCCTTGATGGAAGAGAAAACTTAGGCCCAAGGAAGGTGGGTAAAAGAATAAAAGCATCCTAATAAATTTGAGGTAGAGCATGATGTCTTGTCATTGTGGAGACCCACACAAAATGCAGTGATCTTTGAACAGAAGGAAGGGGTTGAGTTTAAAGAATCACCATGGAAGGGCAATCAGCTGGCAGGAGAACAGGAACTTAGAGCCACTGTTGAGAGGTAAGGAGGGGGAGATATGCGTGGGTATTCAGAGCAGTCCCTTTTTGATGTCTGGACTCCCCAGGTAAGTGTTGCACGATGATAAGACTTTCTTTTTTTTGGGTTACCAGATTATCTAAATTGATTCAAGTATGCCTTAATATAGTGCTGGATAAAGCAAATGGATTATTTTGTTTAAATTCTAGACATGATCTTGAAAGTATTGGTGGATCACGTATGGGCCTGAATACATAGACTTCTCTAAGTGAATGAATATCACACTCAATACATGTGATAAATAGAGGGGTCAGTTATTGCTCTGGGCAGCCTGAAGCACAGGCCATACCCATAGATGTTGTCCACATGGCTACTGTTGCTCTCCCTGAAGCCCATGGAAGGATACCTCTTCCTCTCATCTCCTTTATGGATAAACTCTGGTTTCTTGGGCCCCACAACTTGTTGAAACCAGAGCTACCAGTGGGAATGTCATACCTTTTCTGAAAATTAGGGAAAGTTCTGGGTCAACCTAGCTGATAGTACATGAAGTGATAAGCATAAGGTACCTTTGAGTAACTACAGAGACACGTCTTCATCCAAATAGTTGCAATACTGCCAAAGCTAGATTTAATCTCTCATTCACCTCTTTAAACAGAATCCTTTGTTCAGTTCACAAACTATATGCCTGTACATGTCAGTTCTGGATAGAATAGCTCCAATTTCTTTTCTTAAAGTCCTCTACTTAGGATAATGAGAAGCCCTTTATTCCTTGCTTTGATTAAGGATACTCCCCTTTCTTCCCTTTCTATGGGGAGTGGTAAGCAGTGTTTATAGTACTTTAATTTTACTCATATCTTGATAATCTGTTTTCTCTGTGTAAAGCCTCCATCTTCCGCACGGGAAGAAGGAGAGGTTGGGGGAAGAGAGGTGGTAGGGGAGAGAAATTGCTTCAAATTCCTTCTCCAATCAGATTAATTCAGGGGAGGAGTTGTCCTTCTCTTGTTTTGGGAAACCAAACTGATGGATATGGAGAAAAAGCTTTTTTGGTTAATGTGGAGCCTGGAATTAGGAAACTGTGTCTCAGTGCAGATGTGAAAAATGGCCCCACCTAATGGAGGGACAGTCATGAATGGCACCTTCTTGTTGAAATTCAGAAAAAACACAAACTTAGTGTTTGTATTTTATGATAATAGCTTAGTTTTTTGTGATGATAGCTCCTAGTGATAACTATAGTTTGTTTCCATTATTATGCTGTGCATTTATGAATAATACAACAACATATGAGGAACTTTGTCCAAGATCACAATGAGTATTTGATGAAGTCACTAGAACATAAGTATCAGGAAATAAGATCTTTTTTTTATACCCAAACCTAGAATTGTGCTGGGTTATACAGTAGGTGCTTAATAGATATTCACTGAAGGAAGCTGTGATTGCAATGCGGGGGTCTCTCAGATATATTGACTCTTGATATCAATGCAATCTTTACATTGTTCCTAGCTGGAGGTTTTATATATATTAACTAATCACACCACAAACCTATGAAATAGGTACTATGGTCACCATTGTGCAGATGAAAAAAAAAATGAAGCATAGAGAAGCTTACCTTCTCTTGCCTGAGGCTGGGAAGTGGTTAAAACTGGGCCTTGAGCCAGGGTAATCTGGCTGGGAAGACTGCTTTTAATTAATAATCATTTGTGTGTAAATTTCCTTTAAATTCTCAGATTTTGGTGTTAGTAAGAATTTTTATACCAGGTTGTAACATAAAACAAGATCATTGTATTTTATGGGGGAGTTTAATGGACTTTCAAAGGCAAAGTTAGCCTTAGGAATTAACATTAGAAGTTAATCTTCTAAGATGAAACCACATTGTGTCATTTAATTCTCAAAACACTATGAGCTGGAAAGAGATCACTTAGGGCTTTTGTTTTAAATGCTATTTTTAATGGAGACATCATAATTGTACATATTTATGGGGTATGGTGTGAAGTTTCAAAACATGTAATACTAGGTCAAGGATTGTCCAACCTTGACCTGAGGTTGCCAGGAGACCCCAGTGGGGCCCAGAGTGTGTGGCTCTTGCAGGCAGCTGGCTGCCACTGGGCTCATTCCTCCTCTTTGGAGCCTGGGGATGTGGGAGTGGCCCATGTTCCCCCACACCAACCCATTTGATAGATGAATTTAGGGGAGTGGCATTTGATGACAGGTGCCTCCTTTGAAGGAGGAGTGAAGACACCTTGTTTTACTCTACACAGATGAATGATGGGGGGTGGGTGAAGGAGGTGCTTCATTTGTTTCCACTTTTTCTTTTATTCTTTAATATTTTAACCTCAAACTAAAAAACTGCTGTTTTTCACCTCAGCAAGACTCACTTAGATTTCTTCATTTCACTGTTGTTTTCCTCTGTCACCCTAAGCCACCCCCCCCAAATCTCATTAATCACCTACACTTAAATTCTTCCTTATTGATATTATGCTCTTGCTGTGCCTCTCACAGCCACCTCTCATTACCCAGTAACATGTCCCCATGAGAATTGTTCCAGTTCCAGGGGTCACCCTCACCTCCGTCCTGCCTGCCACCTCTCTTCCATCTTAATGGTCTTTAGTCATGTTGGCTTCCTTACTTTTTCAATTCCCCCTTTTTTTTTTGTCTAATGGTAAATACAGCTTTGTCAGTGCTGACCCTTATTTAAGATGTTTAAAAATTTAGGTTTGTAGATAGATAGACTGTAACAAAATATGGTCCAAATACTGAAACTCAGTGGGCCACTTTTGAGACTTTAAAACCTAGAAACAGGGAGCTGGGGGAGAAACCCTCAACTTAACTGCCATTGATTCCTTCCAGTGAGACCATCAGTCCTTCCACTTTGGAGAAAATCTCACCAAAGAAGCCAACAACTGGGAACTGTCCAGCTGGACTTTGAGGTAGCCTCATCTATGCAGATCCCCATTCACATTTCCTTCCCTCCCTCCCTTCCTTCCTTCCTTCCTTCCTTCCTTCCATCCCTATTGTGCATCAAGTACTAATGCTAAGTGCTGGGAATGCAGAAGGAAGAAGTCAAATGGGGTCTCTGTACTTTTGGAGCTTATAATCTAGTCTAGAATCATTCAATTATGATTAAGGTTGAGATCTGCAAAGATAATACATGTTAAGATAGATTATATTAAGAAGGAACACAATAGGGTGAGAGTGGGTCAGGAAAGACCCACCTGTGAAAGCAATCTTGCAGTTGAGGCCTAGGGAAAAAGCACAGGTGACTCAGGTGGAGCCTTGAGGTGGGCAGGCAGGGGGCAAGAGGGAAGAGCCTGTGGGAAGCCTCTGAGCTGGTTCAAGAGCCCTCAAATGCCAGTGTGGCTTGGGTACAGCAAACAGAGAGGGTAGGATAGTGGCTGGAGGGTTGGCAGGAGCCATGGGAAAGACTTTGGATTGGGCCCTAATAGCCGTGGGAACCATGGGAAGGTTTCAAGCAGAGGAGTAACATCAATTTCTTCCTTTCCTCTCCCTGCCTTCCTTGATATTCTGCTCTTGCTTTCCCCCTCTTTCCTTCCTTTTTTTTACTACTCTGAGTTACTTTCCATTTTCAGATATGTTCAGGCCTATAAACTTTAAGATATATGTATTTTCAAAGTGTCCATCTATTATTGTCTTCTATTAGCAGGAAGGGGATTTTAGTCCTTTAAAAGTTAAATATTGAGGCAAGTCAGACTTTAGTTAAATAAGACAAATTGGGAATTAATAATACCAAATTCACAATATCCTAATTTAACATTCAGTAGCCATCACCCTGACCTTGAACAAGAGCTGTCACAGGCAAAGAAGCCAAAGCTTCCTGCTGGGGAAGGGACTGTTTGACCAGCCATCAGAAGTGATCTGCATGTAGAGACCATCTCTGAGGGTTGTGATGGCCTGGTCCTGTAGGGACTGTATAAAGAATTCATGTTAGGAAGATAGATTAGAGGTAGAACCAGTCTCTGCTCATCTTCCCTAGCAGGGACTTTCCCAATTATGGTAAAGAAGTGGCTCTGGCTCAATCCAGGATAGTCTCACTGCAACACTGTGCTTAACCCAAAATCCCTAACTGGGGTTGGAAATCAATTAATGAGTGATGGGCTTATTTTGAAGGTGATGGAGTTTTCAAGACTTCTACCAGTTTTCTAAAAATGAAATGCAAGGTTCAAAGAGAATTGTTTTAATAGTGTTTGTCATGGAAAGCCTGTTAAATGATGTAAGTTCATTTTGGAGAAGCTGCTGTTACTTTCAAGGTACAAAAACTACTAATTCAGACATATTTTTAGACCAGAACATACCCTGCTGGGAACTCATTGTCTTAGGTCTCTAAAATGACAGAATTACAGGAGACTTAATTATTTGCTTGATCTGATTTGCCAGGAATTCCTGGGGCACCCTGCCTTGGGAAACACTGAATGAACTGGTAATGTTCTTAGGTGGCTTAAGACCAGTTCTGATGATCCCCTCAGCATTCCTAAGACTTCCAGCTCAGGGATGCATGGTCTTGACTGAAGACTGAGAGTCTATAGTGAAGGTTCAGAAGCCACGCTCATGCTATTAAAGAGGGCACTACTATGGTCTTCCTGCCCTGTGTTCTCATGTTCTCTGAATGTGACTAAAAAGTATAGGAACAAATGAAACTAAACAGTTTTCTTCTAATTATTAAAATCTTTTATCACTTCCCATCATGGGTAAATAATCAGTCAATTCAACATTTACTAGGCTTTTGCTATGTGTAGGCACTGTGAGGAGCTGGGGTGAGTTCACAAAAATATAAGATTTTGGCCTTAGGGAAGAAAATAGTGAAGTCAAATGATAATTCAAGACCAGCCAGACAGTATCTCTAAGGAATGAACCATTCCTTCAGGAAAGATATGGCTTTCCTGGTCTGGGGAGGCTGCCCAGGGGAAAGAAATTGAAACCAGACCTTAAAGTATAAATAATAGCAGAAGAGGATAAAGGGCTGAGCAAGTGGGTTGAATGAACTATAATTGCATGTCCTAAAAGATAATGTGGTTACTTTTCTATAGTAGTAGAAGGTTTAGATGGTCCAATGTATTTTCAGATCTGGAACAACACAAAGTGTTTATATGTGTGGGCTGGGGATGTGGTTCAAGCAGTAACGTGCTTGCCTGGCATGCATGGGGTGCTGGGTTCGATCCTCAGCACCACATAAAAATAAAATAAAGATGTTGTGTCTGCTGAAAACTGAAAAATAAATATTTAAAAAAAATTTTCTCTCTCTCTAAAAAAAAGTGTTTATATGTGTGTGGGTGTTAGTCATTTTTTGTTGTTGTTGTTGTTATGACCAAAATATCTGACAAGAACAATTTGGAGGATAAAAACTTTATTTTGACTCCTGGTTTCAGAGGTTTTAGTCCATAGTTTCTTGACTCCATTGCTCTGGGCTAGAGAAGTATCACAGCAGAGGAAAACTGCCCACTTTGTGGTAGCCAGGAAGAAGTGATGGGGCAGGAGAGAGAAGCTAGGGACAAAATATATAATCTTCAAGGCATGCCCCCAGTCACTGATCCACATCCTTAAGCTATGCTCCACCTGCCTATAGTAACCACTCAGTCCATTCAAACTAGGATGGGCTGATTAGGTTACCGTTGTCATAATCTGAGTGTTTGGCCTCTCAACATTCTTGCATTAACACAGGAATTTTGGGGGACACTTCATATTCAAACCAAAACAGTATGTATTCTTATTTTCTGAAAATTTATTGAATATATAGGTCAATTCAAGAGAGATTATAATTCAGCTATAAAGACTTAAGAAACCAGCAGAAAAGAGCATTTTCTTAAACTTTGACTGCACATGGGAAGGACAAGTCTTAGGTCTAAGACAGTCATTTTTATGACTCATTCACCAGCATACTTGATTCCCCTCCTTTGTCTTTTGCCACATGTATTCTTTTGTCAAAAACTTCCATGAATCCCACCATCTTCTTCATCTGCTTCTGCTTGTGGGCAGTAAGATAACCAGGTCAAACAAATGGGACAGTCTTATAGATCCTAATCTCATCTGTGCCCAAGACAATTTTTTTTTTTTTTTACTTTCTTCCACTTAGCCTCTTCTTGCATTCTTTATCTATAAGATCCTAGGCAGGACATAAATGGCACACTCCAGTGTGAGGGGAGGAGAATTTTAATGAAAGGACTCCCCCTAACTCCCCAGGTGTGGGTAGAGTTAAGGAAAACCAATAAGGCATAGTGAAGCTCCCAGGGCTAGCTAGAGAGGGAAAGCCATTCCTTCCGAGCCTGCAGGGGATGGGGACTCTACTAGGACCTGTAGCTTTAAGGGGAGGTCTCTAATTGGAGCTATGGACCTCAGAAGAGGAAGTCTGCTACTAGCCATTCACAGCAAGGCAGAAAGATGCCCAAGGGAATACACATCCCAAACTCTTCCTTCTCCATTGATTTAAATCAACCCAAAGTCAAAGAGTTGGGAAATTGGTTGGTGCAATCTGTAACTCTCAGGCTCCTGGGTCATAGAATGAAGTGGAAAAGACAAAAGGGAGACACACTGCATGTCTTGTATACATGCACCTCCTGGCAGTGGTTCTGAATAGTTACCATTCTTCTCAAACTCCTTACCTCAGCTTTAACTTTCTTTTAGGAAAAGATTCCATTCCATTTTTTTTTTCCTGAGTGAAAATAAGAGGCATTTCTTTTATCTTCCTTCCTTACTCTCCACTTCCAGATTTTAATTGTTCTTCTGTTGCTACCTCCCATAATATTCCAGGCAAAGAGAAATTCCTCCTGCCCAGGCAGGATCTTCTAGCTATGCTCACAACTCAGAACATATCACTCTGAACTTACCTTCGTAGATTATCTTCATTCTTTCTTTTATCTTCAATTCCTCCTTTATAACTCTTTGCCTTTGAGTTGATAAATATATTCAACTTTCCCCAAATTAAAAGCAAACTTTCTATTTGATGATCTGTTCTCTCCAGTTGCCACCATATCTGCTTCCTTCTTGTTTTTTTTCTTTTATTCTGGAATAGGCTGTCCCCATTGACTCTGCTTCTTTACTCCACCTGTGGTCTAGGTTCTGACCCTCTCTTCCTACTTCACTGAAAATGTTCTTGTTAAAGTCCCTAGTGATCTTCCTAGTGCCAAATTCAGTTTTTTTTTGTGTGTCCTATCTACTCCATTTAAGTAGATTGAAAGTTGAGTAAAAATTAGCCAGTTGAAGAATTGGAGGATAAGCAAGAGAATAAATACCTCAAGTATTTTATTTAGGGTTTGCATTTCCAGAACCTAGTGCATGATGGAATAAAACAAATAGTTACTGAAGGATAATATGAATAAGTATAAAATCTCCAATGTTTTGTTGTGGGATAAGCATATTTTACATACAAATACTGAAAGAATCAGTAATACTCTAGCAAAACAACAACAAAATCAGTGGACAAACATCAAGGCAATTCTGGTATAATGCTGTTAAGACATTATTAGTGGAGAAGAAAGTAAAGTAGCACACAATAAAGAAGAAGGCTGACAATTCAGATTGAGAAAAATGACCAGTGATCACAAAAGCAATTCATCTTATGGAAAATATAGGAAAAGAAACAAATACAATTAACATGGAAAAGTGGACATTGATTGCCATCCTAGAGGATAATGGTAATATTACAGTGTAACTTATTTTATAATATATGACATACTACAGATCAGTGTGACGTGAAATATGGCATAAAATCAATACAGTTGGCATCACATATTATGCTAATTTGAACAGGAAAGGATAATTATGAAGCAATCATGTCCTTTTACATAAAAAACAGATAAATTATAAAGTGGCTTTACTCTGAAAAAGAAGTTCTTTTCCCCAAAGGATTCATATCATATTTCCTTTAAATAGTGAATCCAAAATAAAAATGTGGATACATTTAAAATATAATTCTCCTTGCCCTTTGTGGGTCTGCAGTAGAGAAAACTAATAGTTATTATTCTTCAATATCATTTGGTTTGGAGAATACTGCTGAATGATAATATAAAATCAATCATTATCAAGATTAGGAGTGAGAGTCTGAGTGACAATTGAAAATACTCATCTATAAATTCATAGTTTTTCTCCAAGAGAGTGTCTAGCCTAAGCTGAGTCAGAGATAGTGTGTAAGCCATTATAATGTACAAATTAATATCTTTTTTTTGCTTAAAAAAGCATAAAAGCTGGGCTTTTATGTTGAATTCTTATTCCTTATAACCTGACTCCAATTAGACATCTTTCTAATATTATTCACTGCAGTTAAATTTTACTTTTGTTAACTTTCTGGTGTAGTTCTTGAGAAATACTTTATTCTCTCCAAATTAGTGAAAAGGTGTGAAATTTGTGCTATGACTTTCCCAGATTCTTCTAGGAGCCTCATAGAACAGAAGGCAGTGAAGTTCTTCCTGGGAAGGTGGTGTTCCTATTGTAACTTCTGCTGAAACTTCTCAACTAAGGCATGGTCTTTCCAAACCCAGGAAAGACTCGCTCCCACGCCCTCAGAACATTATACTGGTTAATTCTAAGTTGATGTCTCTCTAGGTTCCGAAACTTAAACATGAATGCTCCTATGGGGAAAGACTAAGTGTGATCTATTGCTAAGTATCATTCCTCTATTGAAGCAAGAGTAATGTCAGAGTCTTTAAAAATACTCTTAAGTAGGAATTCATGAATTTTAGCTGGAAACTTGTGTTCAAATTGTCACAGGCTTAGTAACTGTCCAGGAGAGAATAGCAATTCACTCTCTGAAAAAAGGGGGTCTGTGGGAGAAGATCACCTCCATGCTGAAAAATTGTTGAGGTTGGCTTGGTGTGGTAGAGACATCCCTAAAAAACATGTACTTGGACTAAAAAGAAAACATAATTAGAGGTCATGGATCCTGAAATGACTGACTAAATCGTGAATCAAAGAATATAAAATCTTAAATCAAAGGTATGATCTAGACCTGTTTGATGAGTTAGGCCCTTATACTGCCTATACCCTCTTTTTAATATGAAATATTTAAATAATACATAAAACATAAAGGGTAATATTGCATCCATCCCACCATCTATATTTAATTTTACTTTGGATCTTTTTTTTTTTAACACAATACCTTTATTTTATTTTATTTTTATGTGGTTCTGAGGATTGAACCCAGTGCCTCATACATGCTAGGCAAGTGTTCTACCACTGAGCCACAACCCCAGCCCCTGGATCTTATTAATAAAGTTCATCTTCTTTTCCTATTCTATGAAAGACTAGCATAAGATATGGATAATGGACTATAGATAATGTACTATACATTTGAAAAAGCTTAGAAAAAAGGCATGTGAACATTTTCACCATAAAGAAGTGACAAATGTTTGCAGAGAGAGATGTGTTTAACCTGATTAAAACATCATACAATGCATAATGTTTATTATCAAAACATCATACTACTCCATTAATATGTACAATTTTTGTGTGTCAGTTAAAAATGTAACTAAAAAAACCCTCCCAAATAATAGTAGATAATGGTTTCTTAAGAGTTTGGAGAAAGTTAGCTGTAAAATTAAACAGACCTGGGGACTTTTAGGGGGAGTAGTGGAGTTTGCCAGGTTAATCTCTTTAATTGCTCCTGGCTTAGTTTTTAACTTTTTATGTCAGTTTTAGGAAGTTAAATATTTTCAGAAAACTGTACATTTCATCTCTTTTAAAACTTAGTGGCACAAGTTGTTGATAGAGTTTTCTTATTTATTTTAGAATCTCCACTCTGTGTTATGTTTCTATTATGATTAATGTATGACTTCTTTATTTGTAACTTTTGGATTGGTCTCACCAACAGTGTATAATTTTGGCCTTTCAGAGAAAAAGCTTTTGATTTGTTGAACATCCCTTGTTTCTCAATTTCCTATTTTATTCATTTTTTTGCTCTGACTATGTTAGTCAACCTATGGTTAAAAGTTGAACTCTGGAACCAGAGTGTCTCCATCCTCCTCCCTGCTCTGCACCTCTCTGATTTGCATGGCTATGAAGAAGTTACTTAGCTCCTGTGCACCAGGTTTTCCATGTGTAACCTGAGAATAAAATACCACTTGATTCATAGGGTGTAAAGAAAGGTCAGTTTTCATAACTGTTTTATGCTTAGAAAATATCACAGACTCTACTTGTTGGTTATGGGTTTTTCTGTAGGCCTGATTGGAACAAGTTTAATAATTGTTCAATTGATCCTTCCTGATTGGTCTTGACTACCAACACCTGGCCCAGACCCTGCACTTATCCTATGCTTTCACAGATGAGCCCTGAACACTCTGCTCCTCTAGTGACTTTTATAGTTTTTCTATCTCTTTAGTATTCCTTGAATTTACTTTGTGACTGATTAATATTTCCAAAATGGATTTATTTTAGCTAATATTTGCTCAGTATATTTTCCCATTTTCTTTCTGTCTTTTTTTTTTTTTTTTGTGTGTGTGTGTGTGTTTGTGTGTGTGTTGGGGATTGAACCCAGGGCCTCATGCATGCTAGGCAGGTCTTTTACCACTGAACCAAACCCTTAGTCACAACTTTCAACTTTTTTGCATCATTTATATTTCATGAGTGTCTCTTGTAAACACCATATGGTAATTGAAATTAGTTTTGTTTTGCTTACCATATTCCATCTAAAAATTTCCAGCTTTACATATAGATTATTACATAATCCATTTACTTTTTTGGGTGATTACTGATGTGTCAGCCTAATTTTTACTATTTTATTTCATGTTTTAAAAAATTATCATGCTTCCTCATCATCCTTTTCTTATCTTTATCTCATGGAACATATTACTTTTACTTTTCTCCTCTTTTCCATTCTATAGTTTGGATATACATTCCAGTTCTATTTTTCACTGGTTATCCTTTAAATGGTTATTATGTATACTTAATGTAGCAAAATCCACCTCCCCCCCCCAATGAAAGTATATGAATAAACTATGACCTTAAAATGATTTTAATGTGAAATTTCCTTTTGCATTTTGCATATTATTGTTTACAATTTTAGTTTCACCATGAACTTAATCCCCCAATGCTGTTTCTTCTGCATGGTGTTGTATATTTCAAAGAGGGGCTATAAATAGTCAATTACTCTCAAAAGCTACATTAGCTAGTCTGATAGCATTCTATATTAGGAGTAATTTTCCCTTAGCATTCTGAAGATATTATTTATGTCTCTGGCATCATTGTTACTCAAGCCTTCTGAAGAACCAGTTGTCATTTCCTTGTAAATGTTCTGACTTTTATTCTTTGATATATTTTAAGATTTTTCTCCTTACCTTTGATATTACACAGTTATGCTGCAATTGTGTCTAGGTGTGAATTTGTTTTAATTTATCTGGCTTAGGATGAGGTGAGCCACTGCAGTCTGAGGGACTGATATAGGCCTTACAGGCTGGAGGAGGGAGAACACATTCACATGCATTAAAGTTTATGATATAACTAGCCAAAGATATAAACATTTAAAGGAAGCCAGAAACCAAATCCAACCTCTGCCTCCACAGACAGTACCATCTTCACCCATTTCCAGTCAGGCTGGTGCTTGGTTGATTCCATGCTTACTTGATAACCCTCATATCCTTGGACTTTTCTTTCCTAGGGTGATGAGGTACTGAAGAGGCTCATAAAATCACTGTATTGTCCTGATGGGAGGTCCCCGTAGTATAGGATTGAGACCCACTAACCCTTTAGTGGAGAGGGCTGATGTATCCTAGGAAGAAAGACCAGGACATCCTAGGGTACTTGGGGACTTGGGGCAGCAGTTATTTATCAATGGTATAGACTGACTTCAACATTTAAGGGCCACTTTACTGGTGGGCACTCCCTGCCTGTGAGCTTACTCTATGCTCTCCTGCTGAGCCAGATTTTTTAATGTCCAGTTGTTGGATTGGCATTTTGCACTAGCACAGGGAAGGGAGCTAGAAAGACAGGAAGGAGTGAAGGATTTTCTTCTTGTTCATTCGGAAGTATTTAACAGTGTGGTTTTCCGGGGCCCAGAGTAGATTCACTCTGAGTGTGCACGTGACTGACTGCCTGTGCCACAGCTCCTCTCAGGCCTCCCTCGATATTGACCCTTGCTTCCTGAGCATCTCTGGAGGCCTCTTGCTTACCTCTCTGGGCTAAGATTTCTTGATGCCTGGTTTCAGGGTGGCATTTTTGGACTCTTAGAAAGGGAACACTTAGAGCTCTCTGTGTTTGATAATGCAACACAACAACCTGTGGTGGCTTTAGGAAGGATGGAGATATGATTATTCTTCAGCCTTGAGTCAAAGTGGGATTATTTAAAGAAACCTGGTTATTCTATTGTGATACTTTCTAGGAAGGTTTGCTGCAATTCTTTCAGAATGAAAGGATCTTTGCGAAGCCATATAGAGGCTATGCAGTGCCCTTCTGCTCTGTTTGAGCTTGAGCCCCCTGGTGTAGATTTCTTATCACTAGCATAGCCACTACTCTTCCTCCTTGAATAATTCTTATTATCTTCTGCCTTTTTCTATCTCTTCCTCTCTTCTTCTGCTCAGTGAGTGCAACTTTCCACATTACACTGAAAGCCTTTGATGATTTAATTCACAGGAAATAAACCACATCATTGATGCTGCTTATTAGTCTGCATGTGAACTTGACCAACTGAAGATCACAGTGAAACCCCAAGTGCAGCTTGCTGAAGCCAACTCAGTGAAAACTCCTCAATGAGTTATTCAACTAGGGTATATGTAGGAACTTGCATTATTCAGGGTATGCTTCGGACTACTTATTTCAGTCTTGCTAAATCTGAGATAGTGATTTTGCTTTCATAAGGTGTAACATGGCGGAATAGATTCATTTTTAGTCAGAACAACACAGGTGAATGACAAGCTTTATTGAGTTCTGTGTCAGGCCTGCACACAACACAGGGCCAGGTCTGAGTCCTATTCCTATCTTCAGGAAGCTTGCTGCCTACTTGCAGTTCTGAGGACAGCATCCATGAAATAACCAAAGAATAGGACAGTAATTAATTGTGCTAAACAGTATGTAACAGACTTCAAGAGCTAACAAAGTATACATATAAATGAACGATTGCATGAGTACTTAGTCCCCTAAAAAGATATTGGACAGTTTCTCTATGCAAGGCACTTAGCCAGTTACTATGTGGGACCAGCATACACACACAATCTGACTCTTTGCCTTCAGGGGGCTTACAATTGTTTAGGGTGAAAAGTGAATGTTCCTTGCAGCACTTCAGGTCCAGGGAACATTCCTTTTCTGTCTTTTGTTTCACTTTAAATTTCCTTTTATTTTGAAATTGAAATAGCACAGTAAAGTGGTTTGGTTAAAACAACCTTCAGGGAAAAGAAAAGTGGAAGCTTAATCAGTTAAAAAAAACGAATTCCTACTTGTTAAGCTAGCTGTTCCACCTCCCTCAGACAAAGTAGAGAACACATTAGAGGGAGGAAATGTATAGTCACAATGAGGGTTGGTGATGGTCAGCAGATTTATAGAAAATGTCACCTTTCAAAGTATCTGCAAGTAGAAAGAGGAAAAAAAGGTACCATTCAAATTTAGAGATAGTCACCAGCAGACAGTCTCCTCCTGACCCACTAGGATTCATAAATCTTTGTTTCTTTCTCTGGGGGGAGTGGTTATTGGGGACGAGTGGATGATTTCAGTCTCTCTGCCTCAGGGTGGAGAACATTTTGGTCTCTTCTGCTTTTTGGAAGCAGGATGGGGATGGGTAGTGAAGCCTTCTTCCTCACAATCCCTGATGGAGCTGTTTGTCCCTGCTCCTGCTACTGTGTTTCTATCTCAGGTAATGTCATCCCTGGCCACTTAGCTGTTCCATTTAGACTCCTAGGAGGCATCCTGGACTCCCTAATCACTCTGAACCCCTAATAACCCTACTGATTCTATAGTGCCAATCTCGTGTCCCCCTCTTCTTCCCCAGTGAGACTACCTTATGCCCTCCATACATGGCTCACTAAAATTGCTTCCTAACATACCTCTCTGCCTAGGGTCTGGTCTCCCTTTCAATCTACCCCTGCTTCAATTAACATTATTAAAGAAAAATATGATCAGGTCATTTCCTTGCTCACAATCTTTCAAAAGATTCCATTAGTGGGAAGATGAAATATAGCCTTTCCAACAGAGCACTTTCTTTATTCAGCTCATGCTCAGCTATTACTTCTTTTTAGTTGCCAGCTACTTTCTCCTCCTATAACCTGGGGTTATGCCACTTCATTTAAAAAGGTCTTCACTCTTTTACCTGAATCACTTTTCTCATCTCCTCCAGGAAGCTCTCCCTCCCTTATTAACTACCACCCTCCCTGGTCTGCAGACTGTTAGGTTCCCATGTCCGTGGTTCCTTCAGGACATTCTGCATTAAAAGTGATCATGTTAACTATTATGAACCAGTAAAAAGTAGTTTGATGTTAAAAAAAGTCATGTTAGTAGACAATGTTTGGTTTCCAGTGAACTTTAAATGTCTTGAGGGCAGGAAATAACATCCCTTCCATTTGCATCCCCAAAGTTTAGCTCAGCCTACACATACTGACAGTCAATACACATATTGAGACTGTTTGCTTAATGAATAGATGGCAATTAGATGTACTACTTGGTGTGAAGTGAGCAATACAGATTTCTAGTAATTTATGAGGATCTTGATGTTCTAGAGAAGTGGGGGAGAATGGTCTAGGTAGCAGAAGAATCTTGAGCTAAACGGCAAAGAGAAGAGTGAATTTTGGAGACTTCAAGGAATCACTTGGTATTTTGGAGAAAGGCAATGATCAGGTAGGTTGGGACCAGATTTTGGTGTTCTAAACCACCACTTTAGGACTAACTGCTGTCAGTTGGACTGGGTTCCCAAACATAATACTATGTATAAGATGTTATATATGATTATATAAAATTTATTTCAGTGATGTTAATTTTGGCTCTTCAACTAGATTGCAAACTTCTCTGAGGGCAAAGACAGTTTTAAACTCCGTGGTCATTAACTTTCTTTTTATTATTTAACCAATATTTACTAAAAATTGACTATGTGCTTGAGACTATCAGGAAATATACAAAGTATAATAAGACATTCTTAGTTTGCTAAAGGTGACACCACTCAACAAATGTTCTTTACACAGAAGTGCTCTACTTGAGCTATCTAAATGGTGTTTCAGGGTCATGAATGATGAAACTATTACTATATGGGGGGATTCAGAAAAAATTCTCAGAAGTCATATGAGCTCAGTACATGCCCCTCACTTATCACCCTAGCCAAGAAAATTCTTCCAAATAACCTTGTTAGGAAGTCTTCCTCTTTCTTTCAGTGATGCTTTGTAATCCTATATTATGTTTATTTCCATTTTGAGTGATTACCTCAGATGAAAAATTATTTCTTATAAAGTTATACAGTATTTCTCTGCCTGACATATCAATTCATTGATTCCAGTTCTGGAGCTACTCAGAAAGGCTAATGAAAAGAGATAACTTGGTCACTTCCAAGAACATCTTAGCCTAAGCATTCCTTGAGCTTCTCTCCAAATGATTTTTAAACTCCCCCCCCTTTTTTCTTTCATAGTAGAAGACTTGCATACTTAGAGAATTGTTGAATGTCTTAATGTTTGCATTTATAAAACAGTTTTTAAATTTCAATGAACAAATTCAGTTAGTGTTTTTGAATGTTATGCTGCTCCTTAGTAAAGCATATGAGAAGAGTGACAACATGTAGCCAATGTCAGCCCCAATACATTCACAGAGTTGTGGAAAATCTGCCGAAAGGGGCCTTTGAGACTTACCTTGTCCTATCTCCTCATTGTACAGATGGTGAAGCCAGGATCCAGGAAGATAAAATGGCTTTAGAAGTGTACACAGTTAGTTTATTCCCCTGACCTTTGTGTGTTTCTAGTTGGTATTTGAAGACAGACATGGGAGAGTTTGGGAGCTCACAGAAAGATGAAAGTGAAGTAATTATTTATCCTAATTAAAGAAGAATCTAAAACACTTGCTTAAAGCTTTTTCCAAGTAACTGTTTATATAATTAATGCCGTTGCATTTTCTCCCTTTCTTCTAGGCCTCCGGGCTTGGCTGCTCTGACCCACAGTTGCCTCTGCTGTGGACAGTCTTCTGTGTTTGTGGGTTATTGGGTAATGATTTGTATTTGCAAGGGAATGCCTGACTGGTGTGGGCTGGGTTAGTTCAGCTAGAGAAGCTTGATAATGAAGCCTAAGGTTGAGGGGTTTGGTCCCTGTGAGCGCCTTAGCTATGCTATGATCCTTAGCTGCAGTGATACTCCTAATCTCCATTAGTCATCTCATATGTGTGGGCTTTTGAGAGCCGTGGGGTGCCTGGAGAGAGTGAAGAAGAATGTTCACCTGCAAATACTCACCTGCAATGAAAAGCCACATGTATAATGAATAATAATATAATATGTTGATAATGGTAATTATCACAGCAACCAAGGCTGTCACCTCCAGGGTTAGAATTTCAACCTGTGAATTTGGAGGGGGCAAAAGCATTCAATCCATCACACTGACTAACATGCTGTAGAGCCTGCCTAGGACGAACCTGACTTCAATGTTTAAAGTTTAGTTTCAGCACCCAGATTTCCCAGCCTGAATGCTTGATAGTGCATTGGTTATTTCTGAGTTTCAATTCATGTATGAATTTGCCTGCTCTTATTTTATTATAAGTGGATTGACTGCCATTATAGTCTACTGCTTAAGACTATGGACTCCAAGGCCAGAATTCCTGGTTTCAAATCTTGGCTCTATCATGTATGTATTAACTCTGTTATCTAGAGCAAGTTATCAGACCTCTTTGTGCCTCCTTTTTTACTTCTGTAGAATGGGAAAAATAATAAGCACGCTTGTTAGAATTATTGAGGAGGATTAAATTAGTTAATAGCAATAGAGAGTTTAGAAAAATATTTCATATTAGGTATTGTTCCCAGGTGACCTAATAAGGAGCTAGTAGCAGCATCATAGACTTTGAAAAATTTGCTCATTTACATTGTTTTATTATTCCAGGATGTGTCATTCCCAAAACTTCAAGTCTGAATATTCATAAAGAGAGGGTGAGAAGGCTGGGCAGGAATCAAGAGCCACTGGGGAATGTGTATTAAAAATAAGCATGGATTTCTAAAAATAATAATAAAAACCAAGATGGTGCTCTCAAGAAAGTTAAACTTTTTGCACCTCAGCCTCTGTCCTTGTTGAGCATGCCAGGAACTCCATCAGTCATTGAAGGCCACTGTACAATGTCCTTTGCCAGGGAATACTGAGCATGTCTATTGAGTTCCCTCCTGTGGCCCACCTGCCTGTTATCTGGCTCCAACCTCCCATTAATAGAATCCCTGGGGATAAAGCAGTTCCCTTACATTAGGTAGTAATGTTCTTGTTAATGATAAATTGATGAAGAGCTCCATTTTTATATTAGATGAATGGTCCTTTGATAATGGGATTGAAATAAGACCAGGACTTTTACTCTATTTGGCTGGGAAAGTGAGAACTACCTAAAATATATATTTTTTTCTTATCTTACTAGAAATTGATAGAGTCAAAGCATATTAGCTTCCCGTTTTGATAGAACAACTCAAGTTATATGAATGTGACGGGTGATTTTTTTTTCTTTTCTTTTATATTGTCTTTTGGTAGGCTATGAGCTTCAGAATAGGTCTTAGGGCTTTAGCATAAACTATGGTCCATTTATGGCCCTGAAAACATCTGATTGGGTTGAGAGCGAGTATGCTTTCAGTGGGATTTGAGTATTTATTCTATATTGCAGAGTAAATTTAATTTTTTTCTTTTCTTTTCTTTTTTTTTAGGGAGATCTTGTGCTTTGGTTTATTTTCAGCTGTCTGTGGCCAGTGTGGTCTGACCCTGGAGAGAGTCCTGTGTTCAGGAAGACAGTGGAGGCAGTTGTGGAGGCTCTCTGGAGTCTTACTAATAGCCTGAACAATTTGATTTTCACTTTACTTCCGGGTTGGGGAAGAACATGGTTAGCTTCTGTGACAGGAGATAAGCTCTATTTCCTAAGGAGTTTATCCTGTGGTGATACATACCTTGTTGGTTATGTTTACCTCAACAAAGGCAGCTTGGGAACCATCAGACCCTAGTTACATTGTCCCCTTTGTGGTGGTCTAATAGACATCTGAGCAAGAATCCCTTGTCCGCGAGTAAAAGTCCCCTGTAATTTCCCTCAAGGATTTTCTTGGGGACTTCTTTAGATTCTTTCCCAAAATATACAAATTAGAAACTAATCAAAGTCATGTTGACATGTTGATTTAGATCCAGGGCCTGTATCAACAAGTATAATCCCCCTTTGGGATAAATTATTGAAGGCAAGTACTTTGAATGTAATTAGTATAGCACACATATCTGGAAAAAAAAAAGGTGTTTGTATTTTGTTTTGGCTGAGGGATTGTAAGCTCATAATAAGTTGCTTATTTGCAGGATTTTTTTTTACTTTGTGTGTTTTTTTCCCTTATTATGTTAAAGGGAGAGTAAATCCTACATAGGGATACATTTTTGGAAAAAGAAAAATAATAATTATTGAGTGACTACTATATGTTTGGCATAGCATTTATGTGTTTTTCAGAGTTGTTTTTTTTTAATGACGACTGTGTGAGAAAAAATTTAAATCAGTTTTTAAAATTCATTTTATCAATAAAGAAACCAAGACTAATGATGTCATGAGTAATACATTTGCTGAACTGGGATTCTAATGGGTCTGACTCTTTCAAGTTTCCTCTGAAGTGTGGTATTGATGACTTGGAAGTTGCATTAGAGGTAGGGTTTTAGAGAGTTATGGCCACTGGGCAGGGCACTACTGTACTGAGGAGAGAAGCGAAGCCTACTTACTTAGTCAAGTTTTCAAATTGCACCCATCATATGAGTTGCCTCAGGCACTGGGCAGCTAGGGATCTTATTTTAGCAGAATTAAACTCTTTAATGGATTTTCTTCCCCATGCCCTGAGAATATTTCTGGTCTTCCTTTTCAGGAAGTTCTATTCACCACAACAAAAGACCACAAGCAAATGTATTTCTAGCTTACAAAGAAGAAAAGTAAAGAGAAAGAAAGCAATTAGGCTTCATTATTTTTGCACATCAGGCAGTCTTCTAAAAAATGTTCTTTTTCAATCTGTCTTGACATGAATTTAGAATTTTGCATGCAATGACTCCCCTAGAAAAAAGCCAAGGAAAGCAACAGTGGTAGGTGGTGATGATGCATTGGCAAGCGGACCTGCAATCCTGCTTGTCAAACTTCTCTCATCCTAAAGGGCTGGCTGTGGATTTGAAAGTGGGGGCCTTCCCCATTCCTCCTTTTTAATACATAGAGTTTGAATATTAACATTTCAGGTGAAATATAAGTTTCAGACTTGCAAATTTTTGTCATGAAATCAAAGGGAATAGAGAATTGTAAGAGCAGAGGGGGAGTGTGTGGGAGATAAGAGGACCTCTTAGTGTCAGTAGGATGGAAATCAACAGGATAATGAGGATTGCTAGAGTAAATAATTTCCATTTTATCCCCAATAAGAACATTCCCTCCCTCACCTTTCAAATTCCCTGCTCACCTCCTGTGCATCCGAAACAAATGATTATCTACTCTTCATTCCTGAAACGAGCCCTGAAGTAGGTGTGTTATGGAATTCTGAAGTGTTTTCTCTGGGGCCCTCTCTCCTAAGCTGGTAGACCATAGGCATTAACATGTATGCTGGCATTATACATGTTTTGCAAAGCCCTATTTGTTTTTATCATTTGAATTTGTGAGTATAGTAACACCTCCCCAAGTATATTAGATATTCTTATCTTGGGGATTCATAGACCTCTGGAATTTCTGCAGAAAAACAAGAGATTCTGTATAATGCGTCCAGTTAAAGCTAGCAGAAACAAAACAAAATGGATAGGCTGTAGATCTCCTCCATCTTAAAATGACATTTCTTTTTTTCTGTCTCCTTCCCGAGTGCAGATTCTGACACCTTCTTTGGCCCTCATGACAGGGATGATCTTGCAGCTTTTTAAAAAATGACAGTCCAAGTATCTGGAATGACTTTAGTCCTTCTGTATATAAAAGACTGATGCACAGGCACCAAGGGAACCAAACCATGAAGAGACAAAGAAACACACCCTCTTCTGTGCTTGGTCTTCAGTGGCTGTAGGGGATGGGACTTTAAAACTGGCTATCCAGTGGGTTGGTACTCATTACTTACCTGTTTTGATGTGAAAATGAGCTATTTAGCCATGTAATAGGCACATCTTTCCTTTCCCATTCTATTTTAGGTATGGAGAATGCACCCCAGGGGTTAAGGTGAACTTAGCACAGAGAACCAGTACTTTCTGGAACAGATGTCAGAGTGGAGCTCCAGCCCTCAGCCCTCAGTGAAGTGTGATGCTTCATAAAGATGCTCTTTATACATCCCTCCATTCACTGTCCCCTCACTCTCCTCTGCTGGATGTAGAAAGTCAGATTGATGTATATTGTCATCAATGTTCAGCACTTGCAAACACGAACAAGAAAGGGTGACCAATGCTCAGTGCTTTTCAATGGAAAGCATCTCGCATTCATACATTTTAGTGGTGGAATCAGGCAGCGTAAAAACTTCTTGTTTTTGATAGAAGAGTATATTGAAAAAGGAACATGGTTATGTCAATGTTGCCCCAGAAAAGAAAAGGATTATATAACATGAAAATATTGTTGTCTAAGATGCTTTCTTAAAGGAATGCTACATGTAAACTCAAACTTTATTTAACTTTTTATTCACTTAGTCTTATTCTGCAAAGCATTTAAGTCGACTGATATTATTCTTTACACATTAGGACCTTTAAGCTCTTTTGTTGTCTTTAACCTTGTCAAGAGCATTTCTGATTATTCTTTTCCTTCATCAGACTATAACTCTGAGTTCAGAAATGTGCTGTGTGCAGTTATAAACGAATATTTATTAGTGAAATGATTGACTAACAAAATACAATCTTTAACAGAGACCAAGGCAGTCAAATATAACTTTAACATCTATAGCTGGGGATAAGCTCAGTCTAAATTAGTTAAACTAGAGTCTAAATTATGGAAATATAGAAGCAAAACCAGAATGTGTTTTGTTTGCATATATTGGCCAACTGGAAAGGCTAACAAAATGCTTTCAGGTATATAAATTGTGAATTTTTCTTTAATCAATAGATTGAATCATGTGATAAACCAAGTTGGAAAGTAAATTTTCTGCAAGGGCATATCAAAGTACTTAAGAACTATTTTATCTCATTAGCTGATAGGACCCTCAACTCTAGTTTATCTTTTATCCTTTACAAACTCTTTGTATAACAAGTTAGTACAAGCCTGACTTCTGGGATCCAGTCACTGACTGGTGGTCAGGGTGGTGCCCTTTTCTTGTAATATGCTAAGCTTCACTTCCCACAAGTGAGCAATATTTTAAAATAGATTTTTTTATTTTGAAAGAATATATTCTCTTTTTTAAGGTCTTAGGTAAAATGTATTGCGCTTTAAATACATCTGGAGACACAATGAATATTTGGTGAACTGAATTGAACTATGAAGCTCTATATGAAAAAAGTCTGAATACGTATAAGCTCTTATTGGCAGGTTGTATGTTCTATTTTTAATATACAGCTTTATAGAGACAAATTTTCCTTTAGTAGCTCTATTTTCTCACAGTTGCTCCATTTCTTCTACCCTCAGAAGGAAAACATGCAGGAGATGAACTTTCACAATTAAAACCTCATAAATCTTTCCAAGTTAAACCTGAAATCCCTCATCTGAGGACCAAACTCCTAGGAAGATGGATGTCCCCGCCCCTGGGAGGAGTAGTGACTTTGTACTTGGAACCTGTCTCGTTTCTTTCAAGTCATTCAGGGGAGGATGTCAACTCTTTACCACAAATGTATTTCTACATTTGAATATATAAATGATAGAGTTCCTTACCTTTTATAAGTTTCTTTCTGACAGGTAGGCTCAGAAAACATCTCTCCCTAAAACTGAGATGTTGATATAAATATCTGAAGAAAAATTCTAATCACAGTATACATTGAACAGGCTCACTGATCTTGTATACCTGGAAAAAGATTTTCAAACAGACTTTGTCAGCTCAGCCTTGGCATTCCTTGTCAAACAAAAGCATGCCTAAAGACACATTTCAAAAGCAGACGATGCAGCACTTGCTAACCTGCAGAAAATCGAAAAGGAACGCAGAGGCCAAGAACAAACAGAATAGGGAACCAATGAGGAATGGTGCACAGTTCTGAGAAACCATTTCAGAGAACCAAATATGTTTTTAAAAGACCACATCAATAATTAAGCATCAGCAGGTCAAATTCCATTTTTCATTTGCTGCAATTGTCTTCAGATTTGTAATGAAGAAATGAGATTATTGATTCAGTCTCAGCAAAAAGGAGCTAATATTCTTAATCTGGAGAATAAGATAGGAAAAAAAGAGGGTAGAAGAGGGGAAGAAATTTATTTTTGCAGGGGATGCTTGCACACGTCAAGTTACTATCAGTTATGTCAGAATTTAAACATTTCAATCAGCTGTAGCTGAAGTAAAAGGTTGTCTCATTTTTTGAAAGGCAAGACCTCTTTTCCTACCCAAATTTACATTTCTCATGTGACTTAACTTTGGTTGAATCTTCAGTGAGTGGACAGTGTGCTATTCAGCATGAGACAACACTTTTACTACCATCCAGATTAAAACATAGGGTTTTCTAAGGTTTTAAGAATTTTTTCTTGTTTATTTACAAAATGGACAGAAAAATTATTACTTATAGTACAGTTGGGCTTAACCATGCCAACAGATTTTTTTAACCCTCATACAATATTTACTACTTATACGAAACATAAACCTGGGCATCCATGGATACTTTGGGTACCATCATACACAACCTATGATAAGGCATGGACAAGGGGCATGTTTGAGGGCAAAATGACAGTACAGAGAACTCTGGAGAGACGGCTGCTGATGCAGCTACAGGTATGTGAAGCTGGTCATTGTGGAAGGGAAGTGGGAGTTTTACTTTGGCCAATTTTGAGGCATTGTATCTTCTAAATCCTTCCATCTTCAAAAAGACTTGTATCCACAAATTGGAGGGAATGAGTCTTAACAGGCTTGCATTTATTAGTATATAACATGCTTACATAGAATCTTACCTTTTCCATGTAGTGAGTTAACAGGAATGCCATAGTGAAAATTACTAGAAAGAATAATTGAATGATATTTGTGAGCCTTTTATATCATTTCAGATTAAATGTTTTATTCTTAATTTGTTTCTAAAGGGAAAAAATAAATTGCCCAACCATTGTTTTTTTTCTCCAGAAGTATATGAATAAAATGAGACATCTTTTTGATCTAGTAATTACAGTTATTTGAAAATCTCATTCCTTCCCAGTATCTGCAGAGCTACCATTTTGCAGCAATGTGGTACCAGATAAATCACTTGACCTCTATGTGCTTCAATTTTATGTGCAAAATAGGAAAATAGGAACACCTACCTAATAGCATTATTGTGAGGGTTACATGTATATATGTGTAAGGTGCTTGGATCATTGCCTGGCACATGGTGGGTGCATAAATACATGTTGTCATTATGATGGTATTTGCCACATCTGTACAGATGTAAAACTATTTTTATTTAAAAAACTGCATTCAGATATAATTTGCATATTATTAATTTTCCCCTATGAATTGTAAAGTGTACAATTCAATGATGTCTTGCAGATTTACAGGTTGTACAACCATCCCCACAATCCAATATTGTTGTCCACAATCCATTCACCAGTTGCTGCTCACTTGGATTGATTATCCAGACTTTTTAGGTATGGGTAATGCTGCTGTAAATATTATTAGACAACTCTTGGGACACACATTTTAACCCCTTCTGAGTAGATTGTTTTTATTTTCCTTGAATAGATACTTAGGACTACAATTACTGGGTCATATGGTAAATTTAGGTTTAACTTTTAGGAAATTGCTGAACTGTGTTCCAAAGTAGCTGCAACATTTGACATTCCCACCAGCAATATTTTGAGGAATCCAGTTTCCCTATATCCATGCCAATGCTTTTTATTTATTTATTTATTTATTAAAACAGATTTTCTAGTGAGAGTGACGTGGTATTTCATTGAGGTTCTTATTTTCATTTCTCTTTTAACTAGTTATATTGAGTATATTTTCATGTGCTTACTGGCAATTTGCACATCTTCTTTGATTCAATGTCTATTTAAATCTTTTGCCAATTTCTAAATTGTCCTTTTATTATTGAGCTGTAGGAACTTTAAAAATATATCTTGTATAAAGTTTCTATCAGAAACACAATTTGCAAATATTGTCACCTTTCTCTGTGTCTTATCTTTTTATTTTATCGATGGTGTCTTTTTAAAGTCCAAAAGCTTTTAATATTTATAAAATTTATCAATTTCTTCTTTTATGGATCATACTTTTGTTACCATATTTAAGAACTCTTTACCAAATCTGATGTTCTGAAGATTTTCTATGTGTTTTCCGAAAAGTTGTATAGCATTGTTGAGCTCTTTTCGGGTCTACAATCATTTGTTCTTTCATTGAACAAATATTTGGGTGTTGTGACTGCACAGATAAAAGAGTTGGTACATGCCTTAAGAAGTTTATGGTCTAGTGAAAAGGTAAGTGCGTAGACAAATTCTTACAGCACACGATTGCTATGGCAGAGGTAGGCAAACTATGCAGAAGGAGAAGAGGAGAGAAAGCCAAGTTTGTGGGAGTCGAGACTCATTTTCTAATAGGTGTTAGTGTCCTAACTGAGGACTTTCAGGAGGAAGAATAATATGGTGAAGATGAATGGGAGAGGAAGATGAGATTGGCACTAAAGGGTCTTGCATTTGAGAGGCCTGGGGAACAGTAAGCCAGAAATACCTAGTGGCAATTATTTATATAGCTCTCTAGTTTGGGAAGTAGTTGGACTGGAGATGGAAAATTGAGACCTCTCACATTATCCTTGTAGCAGTGGGTTTGGATATGTTAGGACATACAATAAAATCATTTTCTTAGAACTGGTGGAACATGCTTGAATTCCTCATTAAATGTACAGAGACTCACTCTGGAAGCCAGTTAGCCTTTAGCTTGATAATTCATCATGTATGAATTAATGTATGAGAGTTTAATTGCTTCTCATTTTGAACTGCTCTTCCTCTCAGTGGCAATTTTACTTTTTCAGAGACAGGTAAGTGATCACCTCAGATTTTTGGTAGCTCACCACAGTAACACATACATGTAAAGTGCAAGACAGGGGATATGACTGGCAGGAAGACTCTTCTACAGGGTAATTCAGGTGACCAATTCCTTCCAGCTTTTGGCTCTACCATCCTCTAAAGCTCAAGAGATCTGCATCCTGGTGGTATTTTTCCAGTAGGGAGAAGAAAGGTGGAGAAGCTACACTGTTTTTCAGCTGCCTTCGCTCAGAAGCAACCTTGGGTCACATTCCATTGATTGCTTCACTCATTTGTAAGAAAACTGCTACTCAGGGACAAGTCTGTATAATGTAAGAGGGAGCATACAATTCTGGAGGATGGTTAGTCTTAGTCTTCTCTTGTACACTAGCCACAATGATAGAGAATGTTCCAATCTAACATCTGGGGTACATTAAAAACTTCCATTTGAGGGGCCCGGGTATGGTGGCACACACCTGTCTTAGCATCTGGAGGCTGAGGCAGGAGGATTATAAGTTTGAGGCAAACCTCAGCAACTCTAATCATGTTTCAAAATTAAAAAAAAAACAATTAAAAGAGCTTGTGATGTAACTCCATGATAGAGCACTTGCCTAGCATGTGTGAGATTCTGGGTTTAATTCTCAGCACTGCAAACAAAGCAAAGCAAAATAAAAACAAAAAAAACTGTGTAACAGTGTGTCTGATTATTGATTAACAAGGCTTTTGGAGCCCTTGCTGTATGCTCAGCATCATTTTAGGCACGATAGGAATAGAATTAAAGCATGACTTGATGGTCCAGTCAAAAGGTATTTATATGTGAGCCCAGGTTGCTTCTCAGGATCATAGCACTGTGTGAAAATGTGAAGTTTAAATTATGACCCTTCTCCTTGACGAAGCAAAAGAAATGATCTGCTATTAGTACTGGAGAGAATATGAACTTCAGTAATGAGTAGTACTGTATATACTGTATGGAGAATAAAGTCCTGGACCTGAGGCTGTTTAGGGCAGGCATACCTGAGGGGGTGGGGCAAAAACTTGCCTTTCACAGTGGAATTTGGAAGGATGGAGTAGAGAGGAGGGAGCATGCCAAGAAGAGGAGCAATTCAGATGCAACAGCAGAGAGAGAGAGAGAGAGAGAGAGAGAGAGAGAGAGAGAGAGAGAGAGAATGCAGGTGTTCCTGGAACACCAGAACAGTCTGATAGTGAAGGACATGTGTGGGGGCAATCAACTCTCTAAATGAAATTGATTTTATTTGTTACTGCATCATCAACAATAGTTTCATGGATTTGCACCAATTTTGGATTTATGAGGAGGGAGGCTTTTCTGTGGGGCTGAGGTGGGCGGGCCGTAGACCAAGAAAACAAATAGCATTTTTTAACCTGAGCTCTAAATTGTAATTCACAAGGGCAGATGCTTTAAATTGCAGGCTTTACTTCTGGATTTTATTGTTTCTCACATTGGTAGCTCAGTGTAACTTACTCACTCTCTGTAGTGGGCTCCAGGGTGAGCAGTAGCAGGGATTTATTTATTCAGTGATGGTTAATGATTCTCCTGAGCCAAGCAGGATAAGACAGCTGGTGGAAAATAAGCCTATCTTGGTTGAATGGGGTCATCTTATAAAGGGCCTTGACAGTCAGATGGCTGAGCTCAGACTTGATGTGGCAGGTACCAGGGAGCCATTGAAAGTTTCCAAGTAGGAGGGTAACTTTTTGAGAGTGTTAGTTAATGAAGATTCATCTTGCCCCAATATGCAGGATGGCTGGTGGTGAGGGAGGCTAGTAAGAGGGAGTTCTGACTCACAATTTAAAAAATCCAGGAGTACAGGGCTGAAGGCAAGTGAAAGATGCAGGAAAATGGTCAATGAAAGGCAGGAGTCAATATTCCCCTTATGATCCTGGGTGAGTGTCGGTGCCAGGAGGGGGCATTACTAGATGGCAGTGTGCGTGTGGAGGAGTGAGGTGATGCCAGCGACCGCAGAGGAGCTGCAGTTGACAGCATGCTGACAGAGAACACTCACTCTGCAGTCAATCAGGGGAGTGCCTTTGGTCTCAGTCTTCCACTCACTCCCCCAGCTAGCAGGCTTTGCTCAGAGTCTCCTCAGGTGCCCAGCAGTTCGCTAATCTGAGGATAAAGGATCGCAAGCCAAGACGGAAGGCCTTTGAGTAGTCTCTAATTTTTATTGACAGCCCCGAAAAGTTCTAGATGCACTTAGCACCTCCAAAGAAGCGCTAAATGATTTAACATTTTGGGGACAAATTGGTTCTATTAGTCTCTAGTGCCAAATTCACCAAAAATAGCTCATTAGCTGTGCATTGTGATTTCACTAGGGTGCCCTGCTCTTGGCTGAATTCCAAAGAACACATTTGTATAAAAATGTTCCCATTATGGAGTGTGATACCTATTAATGGAACACCATATGCAGCAGAGCATCTCCCCTCGCCTCTGCACCAGTCTTTCAACCTGAAGTTCGTATTTTCCTTTCATTTTTGCCAAGTGACCTGCTTTGCAGGGGTTAAACTTTACCTAATGGGCTAAGGCCTGAGATGCTGCAGCAATCAATCTTTCATCTGAATTTAAGCATCTTGGTTTTCCCTTTCTCTGTGCCCACTGCCAATCCTGACCCTTTCATTCTGTCCTAGCCTAGGGGGAAAAAGGGAGGGGGCAAGGTTGAGTGTGGGCTCCAAGCCCAGACCTACAGCTGTGTCTGATTGACCGACATTTCTGTTGTTAGCCACAAAAAAAAAAAAAAAAAAAAAAAAAGGCTACTTTTAATGGCTGAGGCAAGGATGACCAGCTGGTGTGACAGGCCTTGGGTTTTTGCCTAGTTGTATTAAAATTCATCAGATCCGGTCCTTTTTCGTCATGTGCTTGATTGCAAGGGTGATGTTTCCAGACACATCTTTTGTTGACATTCCTGGCTATCAAATAAAATGGGCAGTGTTTTTTAAATTTTTTTAAACAATATCCTCCATCTTGTAGGTGACTGATGGCTTTAAAATTTCATTAAAAATGACATAGAATAGGTTGGGGATATAGTTCAGTTGGTAGAGTGTTTGCCTCACATGCATAAGGCCCTGGGTTCAATCCCCAGGACCACAAAAGAAAGAAAGAAAAAAGACATAGAATAAAAAAAAAGTGAGGGATGTTTATTATTCATCAGAAGGACTTACAGGGAGGTTCAATAACAGTAGAAAATCAAAATGTCATACAAAATAATGGAAGTCCCACTAACTAGATCTAAACATTTGCCTGCAAATGAGCATTCTCAGAGATTCTGGATCTTAAATGCATGGCACCTTTAATGTTAAATTGAGCATGAAATTGTTGGATCTGGGATCTAGATTTTAATTTTTTTGTCTGGTCCTAGAATTGAGAATGGGTGGGGTGGAATGATGGGGAAAAGTATAAGTCAATAAAAAACATCATCCATATAGGCACATTTAAAAAAACTCAGCTCCATCTGAGAGAAGTAATTTTTTAAAAAAGTTAGGTCTTGATTCAACATTGAATAAACACCTACAACAGATAAGCGTAATGAGTAATGATGCAAAAATAAACAAGACAATTCTTAAGCTCAAAATGTTCATATATGACATGCACACAGGTGTTGGAAAAATTCAGAAGGTAAAAACTTAAATTAATAAGCAAGCAAATATTCATAGAAAAACAAAGTAGGAGGTGTGAACAGAATACTTTGCTCATCCAGTGGACGGCAGAATGGCTTCTTAGTGGAGAAACTGAGGAACAAAGATTTACACCTTCTGCATGCCTCACGTTGGTCATTTTCTGGAGGGATTTGAGCTGCACTTGGAAGGCTACAGAAGTAAGTTTTAGATCGCTCATTTTAATTTTTAAGAAATGCCACAGCCCTAGCCTTTAGCCACAAACTTATTTTAATTCTGTCTGTGAAAAGCCTCAATTTGAAATAAATCCATTTCTTTTTAAGAGCATGAAATTATGTGAAAGTTAATTTCTATTTCCCTTGGGTACATACCTCCAACTAATAAATTATCTTGAGACTAACATGGGAGATCTTTTAAAAACATGACACAGAATGATGTTAAACTTTATTGATAGATCAAAGAGGCTTGGATAAAAAATCTCTATGTACAGCTTCCTAATCATATGTCCATAATTTTAAATTAATGATTCTCAATTGAGACTCTCTGGGGCAGGTCACAGGCTTCTATACTGGATACAAGTTCTGAAGTTGATGCTGACAAGTAGCTGGGGTTGAGACCACTGCTTTACATCTAGAAATTGGAACACAGAAAATCACCCACTTAAAAAAAAGAAGCATGATCTACAGATACCACATTAATTGATGTTTTTTTCCAACTATTATTAATTGGAAAAGAGAGAAAAATTTCTCCTTAATATATTCTGTAACCATGAGAGTGATGTAGCATGAATCTTGGGAGCATCCTGAGAGAATCACATTCACAAATAAGGTTATGCTACTTTACATCTTTAGAAATTAAAATGACCTCTCTTTTCCAGAAACACTAATAAAGATGAGTTGGAATGCAACAGATAGGAAATTCCTTAGACTTCTCTGGGAGGTTGTGTGGATGAATTGCTGAATGCCTCAGGATAGGTTGCAATTTCATTTCTGGGTTTGGAGGCATGTCCTTTCATATGTACACATTGTGCTAGTTCTTCCCCACCTCCCCTCTGAGGTTCATTCTCTGCCCTTTCTTTCCCTTCAGTGGGCTCCAGGCTGCTGACCCTTGTCTGCAATACCCACTTCCTTCCCACCTGGTAGAGGCTGCATCCTCTCCGACTATAGTTCCTGCTGGCCAGATGGCTCCAGCTCTCACCAAGCTCCAGCAACATCGTTTTCTCGGGCCCCTGGTGGCAATGGTTCTTCATTGTTGTTAGTCCAGGACACCTCATGGCTCTTGATGGATCCTGTGACCTGGCTCTCTAAACAGTCCTTCTAAACAGAAGGATGCTTCTTTATCACCTCATTGCTTCGGAGTCCCATGTGAGGACTTCTCTGGGACACTCACTAATCACAATCCAAATTTCCCTTTGGATGTTTATCTAGAGAAACCCAGAAGATTGATTTCTTTAGAGATCATTAAGGGCAGCTTAAAATGAACAAGTACCATTTGTACAAGTGCAGGACCATCAGAAAGAAGAGACTAACTAAAGGGATTCTTAGTGGAAACATTTTAAAAGATAAAAGCAGAAAGAGAGGTAGGAGAGGTTTTTGCTGACTGCAGAGAAAGTCTAGGAGCATTAAAAAACTGTTAGAATTACCTTGCATTCACAAGAGGACATTTTGAAAATGGATATTGCAAGCCAAATGATGAGGACTTGCAATCATATCTCACAATATAGCCATGGGTCTGAAAGGAATGATGCTGACAGCAGGTCAGGGTGAGAATAAATATAGTAACTGCTAACTACAGGCAGGGCACTGTCCTTGCTCTGGTCGTCGATGTTTCTGGCATCCACTGCAGCATTTCTGTGTTGCTGGGAAGGTGGAGAAGTGCCGATGACAGCTCTGCATGTTGGGAAAAGTTTCTGTGTGCTGTCAGACTTTTTTAGTCTTGGCAGATTACTGGAAGGCAAAATTTGACTTCGTGTTATGTCTTGTTTCTCTGTTGTGTGTGGGGGCTTTCAAAGATACATACTTTACATACTGATAGAGAGATACAGTTTGATATAGACACTTGGATTTTTCTCTTAGTATAAAATTGTCAACAACAACAAAAAATCAACAAGTGTATTCTCAGAGCTTAGCATATATGAGGTACTAGGTAAACCTTGTGTGGCTCATTTCCCTATTTACCATGTGTGTATATGATTCAGTCACAAAGAGAAGAGACATTGTTTTGCTCCCAAGCATCCTGTTCTAATGTGGAGAGCTTCAGCTTAGCCTGAACTCATCTGAACCTCTCCTGGCTAGAAGAGATGAATCAATTCACTAAACCCGGAGGAAAAGTGAGAAGAGGTAGAGTGCAAGATCACATACAAATAAGAAAGTAAGGCAAGAGCTTTTTGAGAAATGAAACTCTATATTAGAGATCATAGTTAATAGCCAATAATTGCATTTAGCTTCAGTTAAGTGTTTACATATATCTGTGCTTTTCATAGGTTGATTTTTTTTTAAATTCTCATGCCCTTTGAGGTAGATTGTGCAATTCTCTTTACTGATGGTAAATTGGTTCACATGGAGTTTAAATTGGCTTTTCCAGGGTCCTGCAGCCAAGAGTATACAGGGCCAGGATTCAATCTGAGGAAGAATCCAGGAGAAGTCTTGCTTGCTGGGGCAAGCTAGAAAGACTCTGCTTCAGCAATTTGAAATGTACCTGGGAGTTAGGGAAGGGCCAAGATTCTAGGTGAAAGAAAATGTCAATCTCTAAAAGTAGAAGTTTTTGTCTCTCATCATGTTCATTAGCAGCTACTTCTTTTCTATTTTCCCTGTTGCCACCACATCACAGACAAATAACACCACCCCAAAGTGACCATGAGTCTCTGGAAAACTGAAGGGTGAACTGAGAGTGTCACTGAACACAACCCTCCATTGGTGACAATGTAGAGCTGGCAATGCAAATTGGAAACCATGAAATGTGAAAGCCAAACTCCTAGGTCTTCAGGGAGGTCTCTCAAGTTCCTCAGCGAGGAGGGCTTTTGGTCAGTCTGGGCTAAGTTGAAGTTCTCTTTTCACATCAATGATTCATCTTAAAAAAAAATAAAAAAGTGAAGTTACTGAATAAAAGTGAAATTGGGCTTTCAAGTGCCTCCAGACATTTTGGAGTCCTGCCTTCTGTGGGCACCTTGCTGTGTGGGTGTTTCTTCTTCTCTGCGTGATTTCACCTCCAAGCAGGGGTTCTGCAGCAGGGTATTCTCGGGCGTGGCAATAAAGCCTTTAAGGAGAACCACAGGGAGCCCTTCTGGACATGGACTGAAGGAGGAGACTTGATCAATTAATTAACCAACAATATTTGTTGAGCACTTACTCTGTGAGTCTAGGCCTCTGCTGAGTACCTTTATAAGCAAGTAGATTTTTTTAGAAGTCTAAAGGCGATAATGTGGTTAAGTTTGTCTTCTTCTTATACTGACCTATCTCAGAAACAAAGGTAGTTGCACTTTTCAACCCAGTCAGAAATGGGTGTCCTTCTGTGTCACACAGGTGAAGAGTTCTGCCCTGACTCTGAACATGGAGGCTGCCATTGCCACTGTGCTGAGGGGAAGGCTGGTTTGAAGGGTGACAGGTTTATTCTGAGCACTTCACTGGGAAGAGATAAAGCATGGAAATGAGGGAGGAGTCATGATAGAAAAGCAGAACATGACTGCCTTCAGTTTGGACACTCAGGTTAACACTGCAGAAAGCTGTTCCAAAAGCCATCATGATTCTAGATAGAGCCAGAAAGAGTTTTTTTTTTTTTTTGTCTTCCTGAGTTACTTTCTTTTACCTATAAACACAGGAGTCTACAAACAAATGCACAATATTTCCATCTGAACACAAGCCAAGTACAGGGCACCCTGCCTTGCATGGCAAACAATTCCAATGAGTCTGGGGAATCCAAAAAACCCAGCTCACACAGTTATGGGCCTGGATCTTCCATGTTGGTTGCAGCCTCATGTCTCTTTGAAGAATGAAACTCCTTAATGACCTTTGGATTCAGAACCAGTAACTCTCTTAAACCGTATCTCAGAGAGACAGCTGACTTCTCTCCAGTTTTAAAGAGAGCTGAAGGGTGCCAAGTCTTGATCAAGCTGGCAGCTCCTGGTGTCTTTGGACTCCTCCACCTCCATAATTACTGTCAAAAGCTGAGAGTTTAGGCCCTGGTCTGGAATGAGGGGAGGAAGGAGTCTTTGTGACACAGAAGGAAAAGGGGACAGGTGGTCAGATGGAACGAGAAGGCCCCCAGCCAGTTCTTTGAGAGAAGGGAATGCATTTGATGTACTCTAATGGTACCCCTGACTGAGGGGCCATATGGAGCCCTGGATCCTGCATGTATCCATCTTCCTAGTTTGGACTACCTTTTCCTGCAAAATCATAGTGTCAATTGGGTCAAGCAGTTGCCTCTGATAGTTCCTGCTGCTCTACTCAGAAGGGAAAAGTTAAAAATATAAGGGGTACCTTGGCATCTGATCCTAGTTCCTCTTTCATAGTTAAGAGATTCATCAAATTTTAAGCATCAGATTTTAAAGTCTTTTAGGAATGTATTATTTTAAATACCTGCATCTTAGAAATAGTCAAGCTTAACCTTTTAAAGCCATGGGCAGAAATTGATAGGAAAAAAAAAACATATCTGATTGCAGATGTACCCGAGAATTTCTACAAATCCCCGTCACTCCGCATGACAGTGCCCCCTCCTGATTTACACAACTGATTCAACTGGGCTTCAAAGGCATCTGAATTTATAACCTCAACCTAGGTACTGGCACTTTTAAGTGGCTTTTTAGTGGAAACATTTCTAAAAGGTATTGTGCTTCTCTGATTCCTTGAAGCAATATGCAATGAACATAATTTTCTTTTCTGCCCTTCTCATATGCTTTAGTCATAACCATCAATTCACTGTTAGGTAGTATGATCAAAGAGCTGATTGAAACTGACCTGATAAGGCCTAGGAACTTGTTCTGAAAATGTTCCTAAAGCCATGCTGCCCTTTTCCTTGATTGCCGGATGCTTACAAGGGGCAAGTGATGCTAGAGCATGACTTCCTGGATAGAGTAGTGTGGTTGCTCCTCATAACTGATGAGTGAATCAAGAGCTGAAGCTTTCTCTACCCTGGGATGTCACCATCTGTGTCACTCCCATAATCCCATGAGGAGTGTTGGGGGAACTTCTGCCTGGTGAACCCAGAGGACCAAGGCTATGCAGAACCTCATAAAACTCAATATCTCTTCCCCCATTATGTGGCTTTCTGGGCCTTTGTGATTTAGTGACTTGTAGTCTCTGACCCCTATTATGGAATTTTCCAGGGTTCAAGTGACTGGAACATTTAGATGGTGTGAGTGCCTTCCCCAATTGCTTCTGGCAGAATTTTTTTTGCCTTTCTGTGGAAACCCTTGAAACTCCTTGCCCCTATGCTAATACTTTTATTTTTTACAATGCCACATAGATTTGTAGTTTGTGCATGTCATATTCTCAACTAGATTGTTAATTTCTTAAAAACCACACTATCTTGATTTATATTTGCAGTTCTACCATGGTGCTGGGCACATGGAGGATTGGGAGAATTTGTATTGAAAGAGGTGTATGTTCCTGGAAATGGAGATATAGGTATTTTTATTTGTGTACCTCATGTGGTAGTGTGTAAAAGAGAACCTTCTACATAGTAGCATATAATCAGGGGGTTCTCTAGAGAAATAGACTCAATAGGATGTACACTGGCTATATAAGATAATCAGGGCAGGCTGCTGACAGGCTGGAAACTTAGGAGTTGATGTTGCAGTCTTGAGTCTGAATTCCACAAGGCAAGAGGCTGGGGACTCAGGCAGGGTTTCTTACAGTCAGAGAAGTTTCACTTAGAGTCTTAAGTGAGACTTCCTACTTTTCTAGGAGACCTCAATTCTTTCTCTTCAGGCCTTCAGCCATTTGAACAAAGCCTACCCATACTGTGGAGAATAATCCACTTTACTCAAAGACTATTGATGGAAATACTAATTACATCTAAAAAATACCTCTGTAGCAACATCTAAACTACATTTGACCACATGACTGGTGCTATAACCTATCTACGTTGGTGTGTAACATTAGCAATCAAGGGTTGAATATCTATTTAATATGTGTTTAATAAAGAAATTTATGTTCCATATTAACATGTGTGTAATTTTTTTTAAGAGAGAGAGAGAGAATTTTTTAATATTTATTTTTTTCTTTTAGTTTTTTGGCGGATACAACATCTTTGTTTGTATGTGGTGCTGAGGATCAAACCTGGGCCACATGCATGCCTGGTGAGCATGCTACCGCTTGAGCCACATCCCCAGCCCCGTGTAATATTTTTATACTTAATTGTTTTATAAGTTGCCCTTATTAACTCTTTAAAAGTCTTGATATGATTAGAAACTATTCTAAAGCAGGAGCATGAGAAACCTTTAGAAAATAGTAGAAGTAGATTATATTGGTTGCAAAAAAAAATCTCTATTAATATTATAATGGGAGTCATGGCCACTACATCTCTCTCTCCCCAGGGTTCTTCTCACCTACCTCTTTATCCTTAAAACTTTAAAGAAATTTTGGGCTATTTCTAAGCTGGTATTCTATATCTGTTGTCTTTGCCATTTTTGCTATTTTATTCCTGTTTCCTATAGGAAGCAAACAGTAATTTGGAGAAGTCAGTTGAGAAAATTCCCCAGAATACAGAGAAAAGGATAGTGGAAAAATTTTCAATTTCTGCCTCTTATGTAGACTCTATTTTTAACTATCACATTTTGGGTCTTGCATATTTTAGAAGTACATCCTTTTATCTCCCCTTTCAGCTATGATTTTGACTCATAGTATGCTATCCTATGAACTATAGTATTCTATGCTTTGTTTCATAAAAGACAAGCAAATATTTTCTTGTAGAAAAATTCTGGAGGTATGATCTGCGTCTTTTGAAACTTATCTCTTTAAATCTAAGGATTTCTCACAGCCACCAGAATTTTCTCTTTTATCCTTTTCTAGGTATAGGGGGGTCTGTGTAGGTGAGACATTTGCTACTTGATTGAAGGGGGTGTCAGAAAGTGATTTGGGTGCAGGTGACCTCTGACTAGAAAATGGAGAGACAAGGGAGTCTGATGTGCTCATTCCTGAGACTCTGTTTGGAGCCCTGGCATCTCTGACTGAGCTGGAGAATGAGGAGGAGGACAAAGTGTGACCTGGTGGATTCTCACAGCCAATGCCCTTTTGCGTACATTGCCTCCAAACTCCCTGAATCCTCCCTTGTTTAAAATATCTTTCTGCAGAAGAATCTATATCCCCAAGTACTGTCACTTATCTCCTCAGACCTCTTATTGCAAAAGTAGTGCCCAGGCAGGGGCTGCTGGGTTGGCAGTGTTCTGGAAGCTCTGCAGGCAGCTCCAGTGCAGTGAGGGTGTTGTACCTGGTGAGGGTACTTTTCTTAGTCCATGCATTCTGGGGTTGGATTGGGAGCAGACTCAATCAAAGTTCTTCTCTATCATTTTCAAGATCCCCCATATAGTTTGAATTCTGAGGATGGTGTGTGTGTGTATCTAAAAGTGGGTTTTCAACTTACTCCCACTTACATTTGCAGTTAGTGGAAACTTCTAGATAATGGCTTCAGATTACCTGTCATATTTGGGTTCCAGGGTTGTTGTCAATTTTTGTTCTTTTTGTGAGTCTTCTTGATGACTTTTATCAAAAGTTGGGGGTGGACTGTCACGAGCAGTGCTCCATGCCATGTCTTGGTACTGAAGTTCTCTGTCTTCTGCTTTGGAAAGGGAGCTAGTGAGAGCAGAGCAAAAACTCTGGTTTATTTCTTTTATTTTCCTCTCTAAAGGCTTTTGTTAAAATTGTGTCATTTACCAGAAAAAACAGTCATTTCCCTCTGACCTCCTCTCATTTGCTGTTTTGAATGTGAATTTGTGTCCTCATTTTCAGTTCTGAGCAGCAATCTCCCGGTAATTCTGAGTTTGTGTTAACATGTGGCCACTGTACTGCTCAGCAGCTGATGTGGAATCAAAAGGTTAAGGGTGGCATCCTCTCACAATTGCCATTAGTTCTCTTTTTGTCAGTAGATTGGAGCAGTGACCATTTCACATTTTTTTTTTCTGGCTCCATTCTAGCACATATTGGCAATAAAGCTCTAGGTCAATAATGTAGACTAGAAGCTCCTTATAGTCACTCTCTTCACTGGTAGTTTTCCCCACCTCTGGAGATTTCTCCCATACTACTTTGTATTCCTGGGGTCTCTGTGGTCCCGATTACTCTTCTCAAAACTGTCCTGGAAACTGATTTCTATAGCATCATTCCCCCTCTAGGGGAAGAGGAGAAAATGAAGATAATGGAGAAGAGACAAAAGGAAAATAAAGAAATAAATTAGAAAAATGTACTTACTTTTTTTTTTCCTTTTCTTTTTTTGTGGTACTGTGGATTAAAACCCAGGGGAGCTTTACCACTGAGCTATATCCCAACCCTTTTCACTTTTTAGTTAGAGACAGGGTCTCACTAAGTTGTCAAGGCTGGCCTCAAACTTGTGATCCTCCTGCCTCAGCCTTCCAAGTCACTGGGATTACAGCTTATACATTTCCCAGTTTATATATCACTTTTTTTTTAGTTACTAGAGATTGAATTAAGGGGCACTTGACCACTGAGCCATATATCCCCAGCCCTATTTTTGTATTTTATTTAGAGACAGGGTTTCACTGAGTTGCTTAATGCCTCACTAAATTGCTGAGGCTGGCTTTGAACTTATGATCCTCTTGCCTCCGCCTCCTGAGCTGCTGTGATTACATGCATGCACTACAGTGCCTGTTCTCTATACTTTTATTCAGAATCTTTCCTTAGTGACAGCATAAGCTAGTGCCTTAAAAAAAATCATCCCTGTTTATAACCATAGATAAATGAAGGCTGTAAACTGCACTGTAACTAGAGCACCAATAAGGCTTGAGGAATAAGACTGAAAACCATTTTGACAGAAAGTCAACTGCATCATTTTAAAGTGAGCACAGCTCCAAGCAACCACAGATATTTAACAATTAATAGTGGGTGGATAAAACACCCTCACTGCTCTGCCCCAGTATGACCTGGATACTTACAAACAGAGATGGAAATCATTTGGGGGACTTAGAAATTTTGGTCTTTGACCTACAGGTCTATAATGTATCAACCAAACTTTTACATGGTGATGCATTTGTTTGTATAATACAGAGAGAGGTCAGCAGGAGGTGTGTGGGGGGGAACCATCCCTTCCAGCTACTTAAAATGTCAAAGGTCAAATTCTGTACTATGATGAGCAGTTATCAGAACTCCTAGCCATCCTGTCAATAGATTCTAGCCTCCTTCCATTTCCTTAAAGCAACCTATAGTTCTTTTCTGGCCACACACTGTTATTCAATTTCAACCTTCTTGCTTTTGCATCTATAGGTTTGGTCAGTTATTGCGATAGCTTTTTGGTCTAAGAAAAGCCGTTTAAATTTTTTCAAGATTTCCTCAGACAGGTAGTGATTAGAATATATTGTCAACTCCCTTAGTTTTTTCTTTCTTTCTTTTTTTTTTTTTTTTTGTCACATAGCTCACCTGCCAACTTGTTCTTGTTAATTCAGCTCTTCTGGCTCATGCTTGTTTCTACACTTAGTTGTGGGAAGATGAGGTGACTGAGACGGGATAGGAGATAGCAGCGGTAGCTGCAGCAAGATGAAAATGAACGATATTTTCAAATCCTAAGCAGGGCGGCAGAGGCTAATAATTACATTAAAAAGGCCCTCTGTAGGTAGGTGCAAATAGGCTAGTCTAAACAAGTGCCGCTGTTTTAATATGGGCTGTTGGAGAGATGTCATTACCTGACGAGACTGCCACCTTTCACCTCTAGCCATTGTGATCCGTTAGGTCTCACTAACAGGGAGAGCGAGGAACTTGTTTGCAGGGGATTTGTTGTCTCACGCTCAGAGGCAGCTGAGAGACTTGCCAAATGACAGGAAGACGCTTACATTCACAAGGTGTGATTGCCTAAGTGTTTGTCTGTGTCTAATTAGTTTGCCTTTGCTGGTTGGTAGCTCCGCAGCCAGGAGGCAGATTGACTCTGCAGGCTGTAAGCAAAGAGGGTTGATTGGTGTTGTTATCATTTGTTTATTTAACCCTCCCTCAAACCAGGCACTCTTCTCTAAAGGACCGTCTTTTCTGCTGCCTCTTAAAAAGGTATTAAAAAGAAATGAAAAGAAAAAAAGGAGGAAAGAAAGAAAACTGCTCCTAGGGAGCCTGTTACTCTGTCCCCATGTCATGTGCCTGTAACATGTTATTTGGCTGGGCACGGGTGCTCTTTGTTCAAGAGGACATGCTTTTGCTTGGCATTGATGGAGCCGATGCTCAAATCTTTCAGATAAAGGAGAAGATTAATTTGAGACTGATGCTGGTTTCTCCCCCTTCCGTTTTATAAACAAAACGCAGAAGGAAATGCAGCATCCTGGGTCCCTGCCAGAGCTGCCACCCGGAGCCACGCACACCCACAGGAAAATGTGGTAATTTAAAGGGAGGATTGGTTTGGGGTCTGGTTGGTCACCTTCCCGATGTGTGCTGGTGGGTCTGCCATAGCAACTATAGAGCCATTCTCTGGCCCTGGATCTTTGAGGCTTGGGGCCCCTTTTTGACAAGGCCCCAGGGAAGCCATGTTCCCTTTCTCTTCCCTCCTACCCTTGTCCTTGGAGCTACCTCAGATGCAGGCTAGTGCTCAGGGGCCATTACTTTAGGTAGATTTTTACAAGTAATCATGTTACTTGTACACATAACATCAGTATATACCCTCAGATCTTTGTTTAGCTAGCAAGAAATGATACAAGAATCATTATTTTTATTTTATGTGTTTACTTTTTCCAACATGTGTCAGCTCTTCATTGGGGTATTCTGCCTTATTAACTTAATGTGGTCAGCAGCACTAAGCGGGACCTGAATATACAGGGGTGTAATATAATATAAGCAAGTCCTGAATGAATGAACAGCCTTATGTGAACCAACTATAATGTTCATTCATATTTGATTTTTAAACTCGATTTCTTCAAATGTTGCTTGTTACCCATTTAAGGATGTGGTCTGGATCCTGTCCACAAGGCCAGATTATAATAATAGTTAAGTTTTATTTAGTGTCTGCTATGTAGGCACTTTAGTTACCAGATATGCCATCTAATTTAGTCCTCACAATAACCTCTGGGCCAAGTGCTATCATTTTTGTGTTATAGATGAGTAAACTAGGTCTCTGTACATCTAAGTAACCTGTCCAAAGTCTTATACCTGCTCAAGACTTGAACATTGTCCTGACTGCCTTGGAAATCTATGTCTGTAACTAGGAAGTGTGCCCCTGAGGACCTGTGCATGCACTGAGAGCCCAACAACTCAGACACAAAGGAAGTTAAAACCAAAGCTCAAATAGAATATATCATGTATCCCAACAAAGGGAAGAGCCAAGGTTGTTAGAGCTGTAAAAGGTCAAGCTCAGGAATGAAGCTCATGATTCAGAGGATGAGGACAGTTTTGCAAAATGTATTTATACCTCTGTGGGCTCTGAGCTTCTCTATGGAGTCTTAGATATCAAATCATAGCAGTCTTTTTTTTTTTTTTTTTTTTTTTGTCCTGGGGATTGAACCTAGGAGAGCTTTACTACTGAGCTACCTCCCCAGGCCTTTTTTATTTTTATTTTTTTTTATTTTTTTTTATCCTAATAAATTTTATTTATTTATTTATTTTTTTTTATTGGTCGTTCATAACATTACATAGTTCTTAATACATCATATTACACGGTTTGATTCAAGTGGATTATGAACTCCCACTTTTACCCCGTATACAAATTGCTGTATCACATCAGTTTCCCTTCCATTGATTGACATATTGCCTTTCTAGTGTCTGATGTATTCTGCTGTCTGTCCTATTGTCTACTATCCCCCCTCCCCTCCCCTCCCCTCCCCTTTTCTCTCTCTACCCCTTCTACTGTAAATCATTTCTTCCATTTGTATTCTCTTGACTTACCCCTCCTTTCCTCTTATATGACATTTTGTATAACCCTGAGGATCGCCTTCCATTTCCATGCAATTTCCCTTCTCACTCCCTTTCCCTCCCACCTCTCATCCCTGTTTACTGTAAATATTCTTCTCAAGCTCTTCGTCCCTACCCTGTCCTTGTTTACACCCCTTATATCAAAGGAGTCATTTGGTATTTGTTTTTTAAAGATTGACTAGCTTCACTTAGCATAATCTGCTCTAATGCCATCCATTTCCCTCCAAATTCTATAATTTTGTCATTTTTTAATGCAGAGTAATACTCCATAGTGTATAAATGCCACATTTTTTTTATCCATTCATCTATTGAAGGGCATCTAGGCTGGTTCCACAGTCTTGCTATCGTGAATTGAGCTGCTATGAACATCGATGTAGCAGTGTCCCTGTAGCATGCTCTTGTTAGGGCTTTAGGGAATAGACCGAGAAGGGGAATAGCTGGGTCAAATGGTGGTTCCATTCCCAGCTTTCCGAGAAATCTCCATACTGCTTTCCAAATTGGCTGCACCAATTTGCAGTCCCACCAGCAATGAACAAGAGTGCCCTTTTCCCCGCATCCTCTCCAGCACTTATTGTTGTTTGACTTCCTAATGGCTGCCAGTCTTACTGGAGTGAGATGGTATCTTAGGGTAGTTTTGATTTGCATTTCTCTGACTGCTAGCGATGGTGAGCATTTTTTCATGTACTTGTTGATTGATTGTATGTCCTCCTCTGAGAAGTGTCTGTTCAGGTCCTTGGCCCATTTATTAATTGGGTTATTTGTTATCTTATTGTCTAATTTTTTGAGTTCTTTGTATATTCTGGTTATTAGGGCTCTATCTGAAGTGTGTGGAGTAAAGATTTGTTCCCAGGATGTAGGCTCCCTGTTTATCTCTCTTATTGTTTCTTTTGCTGAGAAAAAACTTTTTAGTTTGAGTAAGTCCCATTTGTTGATTCTATTTGTTAACTCTAGCACTATGGGTGTCCTATTGAGGAATTTGGAGCCCGATCCCACAGCGTGTAGATCATAACCAACTTTTTCTTCTATCAGATGCCGTGTCTCTGATTTAATATCAAGCTCCTTGATCCATTTTGAGTTAACTTTTGTGCACGGCGAGAGATAGGGATTCAGATTCATTTTGGTGCAAATGGATTTCCAGTTTTCCCAGCACCATTTGTTGAAGATGCTATCCTTCCTCCATTGCATGCTTTTAGCCCCTTTATCAAATATAAGATAGTTGTAGTTTTGTGGATTGGTTACTGTGTCCTCTATTCTGTACCATTGGTCCACCCGCCTGTTTTGGTACCAGTACCATGCTGTTTTTGTTACTATTGCTCTGTAGTATAGTTTGAAGTCTGGTATCGCTATACCGCCTGATTCACACTTCCTGCTTAGTATTGTTTTTGCTATTCTGGGTCTTTTATTATTCCATATGAATTTCATGATTCTTTTATCTATTTCTACAAGATATGCTGTTGGGATTTTGATTGGCATTGCATTGAACTTATAGAGAACTTTTGGTAATATCGCCATTTTGATGATGTTAGTTCTGCCTATCCATGAGCAGGGTATGTTTTTCCATCTTCTAAGGTCTTCTTCTATGTCTTTCTTTAGGGTTCTGTAATTTTCATTGTATAAATCTTTCACCTCTTTTGTTAGGTTGATTCCCAAGTATTTTATTTTTTGGGGGGATATTGTGAATGGAGTAGTTGTCCTCATTTCCGTTTCAGAGGATTTGTCGCTGATATACAGGAATGCCTTTGATTTATGCGTGTTGATCTTATATCCTGCCACATTGCTGAATTCATTTATTAGCTCTAATAGCTTCTTTGTAGACCCTTTTGGGTCTGCTAGGTATAGAATCATATCATCTGCAAATAGTGATAATTTAAGTTCTTCTTTTCCTATTTTTATGCCTTTAATTTCTTTTGACTGTCTAATTGCTCTGGCCAGTGTTTCGAGGACTATGTTGAACAGAAGTGGTGAGAGAGGGCATCCCTGTCTTGTACCAGATCTTAGAGGGAATGCCTTCAATTTTTCTCCATTCAGAATGATGCTGGCCTGTGGCTTATCATAGATTGCTTTTACAATGTTGAGGTATGATCCTGTTATCCCTAATTTTTCTAGAGTTTTGAACATAAAGGGATGCTGTACTTTGTCGAATGCTTTTTCTGCATCTATTGAGATGATCATATGGTTCTTATTTTTAAGTCTATTGATGTGGTGAATAACATTTATTGATTTCCGTATATTAAACCAGCCTTGCATCCCAGGGATGAATCCTACTTGATCATGATGTATAATTTTTTTGATATGTATTTGAATCCGATTCGCCAGAATTTTATTGAGGATTTTTGCGTCAAGGTTCATTAGAGATATTGGTCTGTAGTTTTCCTTCTTTGATGTGTCTTTGTCTGGTTTCGGAATCAGGGTGATGTTGGCCTCGTAGAATGAATTTGGAAGTTCTCCCTCTTTTTCTATTTCCTGAAATAGCTTGAAAAGTATTGGTGTTAGTTCCTCTTTAAAGGTTTTGTAAAACTCTGCTGTATACCCATCCGGTCCTGGGCTTTTCTTAGTTGGTAGTCTTTTGATGGTTTCTTCTATTTCCTCTATTGTTATTGGTCTGTTTAGGTTGTCTATATCCTCCTGGCTCAATCTGGGCAGATCATAGGACTCAAGGAATTTATCTATGCCTTCACTATCTTCTATTTTATTGGAGTATAAGGATTCAAAGTAATTTCTGATTATCTTCTGTATTTCTGAAGTGTCTGTTGTGATATTGCCTTTTTCATCCCGTATGCTAGTAATTTGGGTTCTCTCTCTTCTTCTCTTCGTTAGCATGGCTAAGGGTCTGTCAATTTTATTTATTTTTTCAAAGAACCAGCTTTTAGTTTTGTCAATTTTTTCAATTGTTTCTTTTGTTTCAATTTCATTAATTTCAGCTCTGATTTTAATTATTTCTTGCCTTCTACTTCTTTTGCTGTTGTTTTGCTCTTCTTTTTCTAGGATTTTGAGATGAAGTATGAGATCATTTATTTGTTGGTTTTTTCTTTTTTTGAGGAATGAACTCTAAGCAATGAATTTTCCTCTTAGAACTGCTTTCAATGTGTCCCATATATTCCGATATGTTGTGTCTGTGTTTTCATTTAACTCTAGGAATTTTTTAATTTCCTCCTTGATGTCTTCTAAAACCCATTGATCACTCAGCAACCTATTGTTCATTCTCCAGGTGATGCTTGCTTTTTCCTTTCTTCTTTTATCATTGATTTTCAGTTTCATTCCATTATGATCAGATAAGATGCATGGTATTATCTCTACCCCTTTGTATTGTCTAAGAGTTGCCCTGTGACATAGTATATGGTCTATTTTTGAGAAGGTTCCATGTGCTGCTGAGAAAAAAGTGTAGCTACTTGATGTTGGGTGGTATAGTCTATATATGTCAATTAAGTCTAGGTTGTTAATTGTGTTATTGAGTTCTATAGTTTCCTTATTTAACTTTTGTTTGGAAGATCTGTCCAGTGGTGAGAGAGGTGTGTTGAAGTCTCCCATGATTATTGTATGTTGGTCTATTAGACTCTTGAACTTGAGAAGAGTTTGCTTGATGAACACAGCTGCACCATTATTTGGGGCATATATATTTATGATTGTTATGTCTTGTTGGTGTATGGTTCCCTTGAGCAGTATGAAGTGTCCTTCTATATCCCTTTTGATTAGCTTTGGCTTGAAATCTATTTTATTAGATATGAGTATGGACACTCCTGCTTGTTTCCGCGGTCCATATGAGTGATATGATTTTTCCCAACCTTTCACCTTCAGTCTATGTATATCTTTTCCTATCAAATGCGTCTCCTGTAGACAGCATATTGTTGGGTCTTGTTTTTTGATCCATTCTACTAGCCTGTGTCTCTTAATTGGTGAGTTTAAGCCATTAACATTTAGGGTTATTATTGAGATATGGTTTGTTCTTCTATCCATATTTGTTTATTGATGTTACTAAACCTGATTTGTTATCCTCTTTGACTACTTTCCCCCCTTTACTGTCCTACCTCCCATTGTTGGTTTTCAATGTTATTTTCCATTTCCTCTTCCTGTAATGTTTTGCCAAGGATTTTTTGAAGAGATGGTTTTCTAGCTGCGAATTCTTTTAACTTTTGTTTATTGTGGAAGGTTTTAATTTCATCTTCTAACCTGAAGCTTAATTTCGCCGGATACACGATTCTTGGTTGGAGCCCATTGTCTTTCAGTGTTTGAAATATGTTATTCCAGGATCTTCTAGCTTTCAGAGTCTGTGTTGAGAGATCAGCTGTTATCCTGATTGGTTTACCCCTAAATGTAATCTGCTTTCTTTCTCTTGCAGCTTTTAAAATTCTCTCCTTATTCTGTATGTTGGACATCTTCATTATAATGTGTCTAGGTGTGGATCTCTTATGATTTTGCACATTCGGCGTCCTGTAGGCTTCTAGGATTTGGGATTCTGTCTCAATCTTCAATTCTGGGAAGTTTTCTCGTATTATTTCACTGAATAGACTGTTTATTCCTTTGGAATGGAGCTCTGTGCCTTCCTGTATCCCAATGTCTCTTAAGTTTGGTCTTTTGATATTGTCCCATAATTCTTGGATGTTCTGCTCATGGTTTCTTAGCAGACTTGCTGAGCTGTCTATGTTCTTTTCCAGTTGAAATACTTTGTCTTCATTGTCTGATGTTCTCTCTTCTAAGTGATCTACTCTGCTGGTAGTATTCTCAATTGAGTTTTTAAGTTGGTTTATTGTTTCCTGCATTTCTAGAATTTCAATTTGTTTGTTTTTTATTACCTCTATCTCCCTGTGAAATTGATCTTTTACTTCCTGGATTTGTTTGTCAATGTGATCTTTCATTGTCTGATTTTGCTGTCTCATGTCTTCCTTGAGACTCCAGATCATCTGAAGCATATATATCCTGAACTCTTTATCTGATATTCCATCTGTTGCAGCTATTACCTCTTCTAAAGTTGAGTTGACCTGCATTGCTTGTGGTCCTTTCTTTCCTTGTCTTTTCATACTGCTCGCGTTTCTTCCTGCTTGGTGCAACTGTTGTGTTTTGAAATTTACCCCCTATTTATTTATGTTGCTCTTGTATACTTGAAAAGTCTCCCTTGCAGGTGCGGGCGGCGGCTGTGCCCCTACTCCAATTGGGGTGACGTGTCTACCACGCTGGCGGCTCTCTGGTCCTGTTCCGGGAGTGGAAGGCGGCTCTGCTCTGTCCCTATTCCAATTGGGGTGTCGTGACTACAATGCTGGCAGGTCGCTGGGCCTGTTCCGGGCGTGGGCGGTGGGCTTGGCTGGCGGGATTCCACCTAATGGCAGTCCATAACCTCCCTGCTTGCTAATTAATGGCTTCTCTGAGGCGCCACGCCTTCTGTAGCTGCGGGTCAGGCCGCACGAATCAGTTGGCCTGGATCTCCGGGGTCCTGCTGCTGGCTGTTTTGATGTTGCAAGCTGTTGGAGAGTGGTGGTGTATTCTTCAGCTTTCCCGGATGGTGGCCGCTGACTGCCTGGATGGAGTGTCCGCTGTTTTGATGTTGCACTCTGAAGGAGAGTGGCGGTGTATCCTTCAGCTTTCCCGGATGGTGGCCGCTGACTGCCTCGGTGGAGTGTCCGCTGTGGGGGATGGGACTGTACCGCTTCCTTCCCCTTCTGAGATCCCGTGCTCGGCCCAAGGGTCCCTGTGGACTTGGCTGGTGGGATTCCACCTAATGGCCTTCCCTAACCTCCCTGCTTGCCAATTAATGGCTTCACTGAGGCGCCACGCCTTCTGTCGCCGCAGGGCAGGCCTCGCGAATCAGTTGGCCTGGATCTCCGGGGCCCTGCTGCAGGCTGCTGGGATCCCTGGCACTCTATCACTTTGATTTTTTCTGCTTGCCCCTCCCCCAGCGCTGGCTAGCCAGGTTTCGTTTTGGCTGCTACTGGGAGGAGGGGTTGGAGGTCAGGTGTCTCTGGTTTCCCCCTAGTCTTTATGGAGGCTCAGCTTGATACTCCCTCTCCCGGCAAGCCTAGGAGAGATTTTATGCGAATTCCCGCTGTCTGGGGGGTGAGCTGAATGACACCGACCTGTTTTGATGTTGTACTCTGAAGGAGAGTGGCGGTGTATCCTTCAGCTTTCCCGGATGGTGGCCGCTGACTCCCCAGGCCTTTTTTAAAAAAAAAAAAAAATTTTTTTTTTTTTTTGAGACAGATCTCACTAAGTTGCTTAGGGTCTTGCTAAGTTGCTGAGGTTGGCACACTTCTTATGTGAAAATCCTAACTCCAATGTGAGGTGTAGGGAGGTGGGGGCCTTGGGGAGGTAATTAGTTTACAAGGTAGAGCCCTCGTGAATGGGATTAGTGCCCTTATTGCAAGATACTCCCCAAAATGCTTTTGTCTTCATCCTGCTATATGAGGATACAATGAGAGGTCAGTAGTCAACCTGGAAGAACTCAAGAGAACTCAACCATGGTGGCACCCTGATCTCAGATTTCCAGGCCTGAGAACAGTTGTTTATAAACTACTTCGTCTATAGGACTTTGTCACAGCAGTCTGCACAGGCTAAAACATCTGCTTAGGTTCTGAGTTTGCAAATGCCAGGCTCATGCTGGCTACTTCTCTTGTGAATTCTGTAGGTTAAAATTTTGTAATTTGTGTGTGTTGGGGAGGGGCGAAGCCTCAGCATAGTAGAATTCATTGCTTCATGTTTTATGTTACTGCTCCATGTAAGCATATTTTGTGCCCTGCCTGTTTCCTTCCAGAACAGAAATCATGGCAGCTAAGAATGAGCTGGCTTTTGTGGGAGCTGGCATCTTAGGAACCACACCCTGCTTTCCCACCTTCCCACTGGGTATGGGTACCACATGCCACTAACAGCTGGTAATCAACCTTGTATTTTGTGAAAGACTTATGCATGTGGCTTAAATATTGCTTTTAGTTTCTTACCACTGGAGACTTTGTGGATCCCTGGAGTGTATCTTTCAAGGTTCAATTTCCATTCACCTTTTCTCAAGAAAAAAAAAAAAACAACAAAAAACAGATTGAATTGGCTCCTTCTGGCTTGTCCCCAGGTCTTTCCCACCCAGAATTCTGCAGAGGCTTTGAAAAGCACTGCCTTTCCCAAACGAATGGATTCTTCAATCCAGGATGGAAGAGATGTTGCTAGCACTGACTCAGCACTGCCTGCCTCTTATCTTTCAGGGTTTTAAATTCCTCTCCAGCTAAGCCAGGATGATCATGCCGACCTCCCCTCCTGGAGGTGCCGTAGGGATGGTAAATAATTGCAGAACACCTGGAAAACACCAAGTGCTGCCCAAGAGTGCAATAATGACCTTACATCATGCCCCTGCAGCTGCCCCTGCATCGGCCTCCACACACTAAAGGAAAGCACAGTAAATCACACCCATCAGGGACACAGCAAGGAGTTCATGTTCCTCCAGCATTCTTTCTGGTGTGTTGGGGTGAAGTCTTTCCACAGACAGGAAGGAGGTATTGCCTTCTAAAAATAATCAGAGAGCACACAAACAATGCATAGAAGAATAACTGCCATTTAATGTATAAAGAACCTAACTCAAGTTCAAGAATACTTCTTGTCTGGCCAACAGATTTCATTAAAGAAATATATCTAGGAGAAAAAGCACATCTCGTTTCTGTTTGATAAAGGAAGGGGGGTGGATAAAAGCAGGAACTCAAAGACAGTCTTCAATGGTGTGCTATCCATCCCCCCCATCAACAATTTGTTACTTGGTTATTTTCTTCTTATTTATTTTTACATTTATTTTATTTTAGTTTGTCATCAAGCCTTTTAACTTTTTCTGTATTTTTTTGGTGAATTATAGTTGTATACAATGGTGGGATTTGTTGTTACATATCCTATATGCACACAACCCTAACAATATAATTTGATGAATATCATTCCTCAATATTTCCCTTTTCCCTCTCCATGTTCCCTTCCCTCGACTCTACTTATATCCCTTCAATTTTTATAAGATTTACCTCTCCCTACATTTCTTTTCCTTTTTCCTTTGTAGTTTCCACATATGACCCTTGACCTTCTGAGTTTGGCTTATTTCACTTAACATATGGTCTCAGGTTTTATCCACTTTCCTGTAAATAACATAGTTTTCATTTTTCTTTATAGCAGAATAAAACTCCATTGTGTATATATACCACATTTTCTTTATCCATTCATCTGTTGATGGACACCAAGGTTCATTCCACAGTATGGCTATTGTGACTTGTGCTGCTATAAACATGCATATATTCCACATGCTATATATACTACATAGTATATATATCCTATATATACTATAGGGATACATGCATGCTTGTATGTTGACTTTAATTCTTTAGGGTAGATACCAAAAAGTGATATAGCTGGGTTATATGGTAGTTCCATTCCTGGTCTTTTGAGGAAACTCCACACTGATTTCCATAGTGGTTGTACTAATTTACAATCTCACCAACAATGTGAAAGTGCTCTTTTTTCTCCACATCCTCTCCAAAACTTATTGTTTGTATTCTTGATAGCTGCCATTCAAAAAAAAAAAATCTCAGGGTAGTTTTGATTTGCATTTCCATGATTGTTAAGGATGTTGAACATTTTTTCATATATTTGTTGGTTATTTATATTTCTTTTTTTTGAGATGTGTCTGCTTAGTTCATTTGCCCACTTATTAATTGGTTTTTTTTTCGTTGTTTTTTGAATTTATATATTCTTTATATTAATCCTCTGTTGGAAGCATAGCTAGCAAATATTTTCTACCATTCTGTAGTTCTCTCTTCAGGTTCTTACTTGTTTCCATTTCTGGGTAGAAGCTTTTTAATTCAATGCCATCCCATTTATTAATTTTTGGCATCATTTCCTGAGGTTTATAGAGAAAGTCGTTGCTTGTGCCTATATGTGGGAGCATTGACCCTAGGTTTTGTTCTAGGAGTTGCACAGTTTCTGGTCTAAATCTTAGATCTTTAATCCATTTTGAGTTGATTTTGTGGTTAATTTCTTTGATGTGATTTTCACTTTAAAACATTTATTGAGCATCTGTGATGTGCCTAATCTTGGACTAGGTCCAGGGACTCCAGTATAAATACAGCACAGTTCTGCTCTTGGAGAACTCTTGATTAAATGGGGCAGACAGACATGGAGAGAAAAAGCAGAAACCAATAGCCATTTTGGTGTTGTGGGGAGATTGCCTTCTGACTACGGTAAAAGTTGGAACTGAGTATATGGATTTTGAGGTACAAATTTTCCTTCCTGGATCCCGAACTAGTATGCTGGGCTTGTAGTGAATTCCTAATGTGACCCTGGTACACAGAGAGGTGAAATTTCCTAACTTCACACTATTATGGCTTTTAAGAAACTGGCTGAACTGCTGGGCACATGAGCACTGGCGATGGACTCCAACATGGTTCTGAGTATTCAGAATATGTTTATTATTGGCAAGGCCGTTTTTAATGTGTGGGGTCCCACTGAGGGCTCTGAAGGCCTGAAGATTGGAAAAGAAGATTAGGAAAATAAGAAAAGGATTGAGTGGGAGTTGGGAATCAAATTGGAGAAGCAGAGGTGGGATATGTAATTTGAGGATAAAGGTAGCCATGCCCTACCCTTTACTGTGTAAGGTTTCCAGTGGTCATATCTTTACAGGGTGGGAGAAGACCCTTCCCTCCTCACATACAGTACAGGATACTAGTTAGGTCCTTTCCTGATCCTTCTGAGGTATACCAGGGTATGATACTGAGATCTCTCCCTATTCCCATCTGAATTACCAGATACCTGATATAAATACAGATTCCTAGGTCCCCTCATTCTGAATGCAAAGGTTAAGTTTTTGGGAGACAGAGACCTGTGAATCTGTATTTTAATGCATGAAAACTGATTCTAATACTTATTAGTAAGTTTGTGAACTACTAATATAACTTCTTTTGGGATATCCAGTTGGTTCCATGTCATGATTTGTACCTAACCGTCTTGTATGCATCAGATGAGACAATGCGTAAAGAAGCATTTTTTTTTTAGACAGAAAATACAATACAAATATTAGGTAATCACCATTAGCTATTTTATAAAGCTTTATAATTAAATTATGAGATGTTAGCTATCCAAGGCAAAAATCCTTATAAATACCAAAATGTCATGATGATAAAATTGTTATGATTTTGGTTGTGTTTAAAGGTGATTTTGGTGGACTTGTTAGGGACTTCTTTCCATCATAGCCATTGTTCTTTTCTACCAGTAAACAATCTTAGGATTTTTGCAGAGAATATCCATCCCTTTTCTAATTTCCTGTAGGGTCTGCTGCATTGTGGAAAGGACTCAGCTTGTAGGGTCAGATCCCCCCCGGGATTATGTCCTAGGTCTTCTACTTACGAACTATGGGATTTAGACACGGAATTTCCCTCTCTGT